>NC_084734.1:40466342-40673842 GCF_033978785.1 Entelurus aequoreus
TGGAGTTTGCATGTTCTCCCCGTGACTGCGCGGGTTCCCTCCGGGGGCTCCAACTTCCTCCTACCTCCAAAGACATGCACCTGGGGATAGGTGGATTGGCAACACTAAATTGGCCCTAGTGTGTGAATGTGAGTGTGAATGTTGTCTGTCTATTTGTGTTGGCCCTGTGATGAGGTGGCAACTTGTCCAGGGTGTACCCCGCCTTCCGCCCGATTGTAGCTGAGATAGGCTCCAGCACTCCCCGCGACCCCGAAGGGAATAAGCGGTAGAAAATGGATGGATGGATGACATTACGTATGTAAACTATATTGTCCAATAGTCTATGAATTTTTCTAACAAAGCTAGTGTGATGGTGCTCAGCTCCGAGTGTAATTCTTATTAGCATTCTAGCCTGGTCAATGATACATCGACATACAGGCTAATGGGGGAAATATATGCCGTTAGCCTGTATGTCGATGTGTCATCCAATTGACAGGGCAACATATCTTTTCGACAAATAAAACCTATGTGGATATGGGTAGTGTCAGTGCCTATTTCGTTCTAAATTTGCAGATATGCCAAGGAAATGGTTTCCAACAATAGCACGGCTAATTGCAGTTTCTGGTACTGTATGTGCATCAAACACATATGGGTGGTATTTGCTTGGCACAATATAATGCATTACATGTAATGATTTTCTACTTTGTGTATTGACATGGTAGTAGGCTATATGATTTATGCGTAACGTGGTTTTTGCATAACGTGGGTTGGCTCATAGAATCGCACTCTGCACTGAAAGATGGTGATGTGCGTAAATGGAAGTAATGCAGTGCGTCAGGTTGGATGCAACATGGAGTTATGCTGAACAAAATGTGGCGGTAATTTTACTGTTGGCCTTTGGCTTGCCATCAAAGTAGGCCTATGCGATATATTATATATTATTATATACAATATATTTCGATGGTGGTCTGTGCGGTCAAACTAGACATTTTAGCAGGGTAATTCCAACAATCTGTCCCGACTCCCGACGAAAATATTGCTGCGTAACTTTACAAATACATTTGGCTAATCGACATTAGTAAAATGGGGCATAATTACTCAGTAAACCATCTTGCAAGAAGCATAAACAAGAGAAATCTATAGCGAAGGACTCGTTGATTGCCATTTGAAGTTCCTTGGAGTAGGATTCGGATTCGGCTGCGTATCTGGCAACCTCAGTCATGGAGAGGGGGAGGGGACTTCAACATTTTGACCGTGATTGCAGTACCATTTCTGGCCAAATAACTACATCTGGCTCCTTTAAATAGGTTTAGTGTTAACACATTAACAGAATCAACTACAGATGACTATAGAAATTAAACATTGCACACAATGACTGGCTCAACACAACCTGAGGTGTAGCGTTGTCGCCCTTTACTGGTCAAATTTAGCGTTACATGTAGCGACTTGTCCAGGGTGTACCATGCCTTCCGCCCGAATGCAGATAAGATAGGCTCCAGCACCCCCCGTGACCCCGAAAGGGACAAGCGGTAGAAAATGGATGCATGTATTAAACGACCACAAATACAAAAGACATCACAAAGTCAGCAATTTCAATTTAAAACATACTCAATATCTTTATGCACAATATCTACTTACAAAGATTTGACCAGGTTTCGTGATGAAGCTTACACGTGGGGATTTCTACCATTGTTGCTGGTCTGGAACAGTGTCCGCCGCTTAAAATGTCCAAAACAAAAAACAATGACTCGAGCAGTGGCTCAGGACAGAAGAATCATACTTTGTTGTCCAGTCGCAGTTAAAAGTATACATTTTTGCAATTTATTTAGATTTTTTTCCAGGGTCGGTAGTAGGGCTGCAGCAACTAATCGATTAAATCGATTAAAATCGATTATTAAAATAGTTGCCGATTAATTTAGTCATCGATTCGTTGGATCTATGCTATGCGCATGCGCAGAGTTTTATTTATTTATTTAAAAAATATATATATATTTTTTTATTTTTTTAAATAAACCTTTATTTATAAACTGCAACATTTACAAACAGCTGAGAAACAATAATCAAAATAAGTATGGTGCCAGCATGCTGTTTTTTTCCAATAAAATACTGGATAGGATAGAAATGTAGTTTATCTTTTATCCGATTATTAATCGATTAATTGAAGTAATAACCGACAGATTAATCGATTATCAAATTAATCGTTAGTTGCAGCCCTAGTCGGTAGTAATATTTTTTGAGTCGTCTTCCTGTAGTCACCCCACTGCTGCTTCATTGTGGCACATGTGTCACATTGTTGCCCCCTCCGGGGTGGCGGGAGTACTGCATTCATGAGTAACCTTAGTTTGAATGGTTTCATCAAGCCTCTTTGGGTGATGTTCGGCAGGCCAGATGAAAAGCTTTGGCGTGCCTGATGTGGACCGCGAGCCACCAGTTTAATAGGCCTGGTATATACAGTAAGACCACCCACAAAAAGGAACTACCATTACATGTTATGTAGACCATGAGGAAGTGTTTTAAATGTAAAAAAAACCCACAATTTATTGCTACATAAATTTTTTGAGCAAAATTAAAGTAAATGGCGCACATTACCTAAACTTAAGCAAAACCACTACTCTAACAAAGGATGTCCTGATACAATATTGATATCAGATATTGGTCCGACATCAACAAACAAAAAACACAGTATCGGGTTGTATTGGACTGCGTCTAAAATCTACAAGTTTACATTGTAACGACCAGCTGGTGTTAATGTTTAATGTTCGTGTAGCTTGGATTTTATGTTTGTTTTTCTCATGTTTGCAAACACACTGCCCGTGCCTCAAAGGTGATTGGCGGAGAAGGAAGAAGTGTTGTTGTGTGTCCGGGAAAGCGTGGAGACGAAAGTGTTTGCACGGGAGGTGAAACCTGTTGGAGTTGTGCGTTTGTTATCATAAGATTGGTAATAAAAGTTAAAAATAGCGTCTGACTTTGTGTGATTTCTTCTGGGAGCTACAATATATTACTTTACGAAGGTCCTGAATTCAATCCCGGGCTCGGGGTCTTTCTGTGTGGAGTTTGCATGTTCTCCCCGTGACTGCGTGGGTTCCCTCCGGGGGCTCCAGCTTCCTCCTACCTCCAAAGACACGCACCTGGGGATAGGTTGATTGGCAACACTAAATTGGCCCTAGTGTGTGAATGTGAGTGTGAATGTTGTCTTGTCTATCTGTGTTGGCCCTGTGATGAGGTGGCGACTTGTCCGGGGTGTACCCCGCCTACCGCCCGAATGCAGCTGAGATATGCTCCAGCACCTCCCGAAGGGGACAAGCGGTAGAAAATGGATGGGTGGATGGATTTTTCAAGTAGAAAAAAACAAACCCTTATTTGTGGCGGTAATGAAAATGGCATGTCGGCATGCCACATTCACTTACATTAAAAGGAAACCCTGGCCCTATTTTACAGCGAAGCTTTAGTTTTAGGGGGCTTGACAGAATAACTTTATAGAAGCACTATTGCTAAGTATTCCCCCGCAGGTTGTCGCCATACATACGTATCATTTAGCTGTGACACTGAATGATGCTAGTAATTCTTCAGTGAGTTTATTTAAAACCTCCAATAATTCCAACAGTTTTGGACAATGACCTTAAACAAGAGTCGACAGTTTCATTATCTTCTCCCGCCACCACCAAAAGGAATGTATTTTTGGGAAACGGATGAAGCGGAGTTTTATTAAAAAAAGGATTTGAATATTCAAATGAACGCCTGACTGATCTTTTGTTTAAGCTTCTCTTCCTGTCGCCAGTTATTAGCTCAAAAGGGTGAAAAGTTGTTTTTTTTCTTTTTGGACAAATTTCACGAATGATTTACACTGGAGGTGGAGGAGAAGGAGAGGGAGGGGTTTATTAAACCATTTATTTACATTGACTCATCTCAGCTTCCTACAGAAAGTTCCAGCGTGACATTTTACTTTTGACAAACTTCGCTCCTTCTATTGACTTTTATTATAGATCTGTAACCACGCTTGCTGTTTACCGAGATGTAATTGGCTATCTTGGAGCAGCGAGGTGTTTTAGCACCGGGGCCACCTAACTGTAGCTACTTCTTCTCCAAATAGAAATGCGTGGCTGGCGATAATTATCCGAGTGATGCGCGATGAATGCGCGGTGGCGGCGGCGCCATTGTTGAGCGGGGATCAAAATAATGACACGTCGACCCGCGAGAGGAAAGGATTAGAGGCGAGATGGATTGTTTTCTTGCATGAGGAGCCGTTCAGCGATGTTGAACAAGTCGAATTTGGTGCAGTGATTAAAAAAAAAGGACAAGTTGCCCTCTGTGTGAGGCGCGTTAAACAAACCAAGTAATAGTGGCGGACTCCCCATTAATTAAGCTTGAAGGATTCCGTTTCAGTCCTCCATTTGTTGATGGGATTGCATACTTCACAGCCTCTGCCCCTTTGATGGTAGTTTTGGGACCAACAAATTGATTGATGGATGGAGATTTGCATTTTCTTAAAACCCCCCCACCTCCTCCTCTTTTTTTATTGGGCATAATAGAATGTGTGTGTGTGTGTGTGTGTGTGGGGGGGGGGGGGGGGGGTGTGGCTTATTAAAGACAATTCATTTTGCAGCAGATCATGGTGCAATCACTCTGTTAGCATTTTTGATTCTATTATTCCATCTGACTGTGTCCTATTCAAGCATGCACACAAGCCAGACACCGCTATTTATTTATTCCCACTCCTTCATAATCGACTTCATGGAGCGTGGGCCCACGCTTCCTGCCAAAAAGAAGGGCCTTCATCGCCGCCATGGCAGTCATGGCAGCACCTTAAGGAAATGACTTTGATTTCCATGTTCATGACAATTCCATTATTGATGAGGCAAAGTAAATTGGCAGGAGGTGCTGTCCAAAGACCTACTTTAAGTGCAATATTCAAATTGTACCCCCCCACCCTTCCTCTGTCAGCATGAGCTGTGACCTTCGGGGGCCACGGACGCCCGGCCCTATAACGAAGGCAGTTAGTTTGCCGAAGGCATATGAGATATAAGCATATGTATATTGATATATTGAGGTACAGCGTCCCTGGGCTATGCAATGAAGCGGGATATATATTTATATGGCGGTGTCCGGCGGAGGCAGCGCCTGTGTCCGCTGATGAGAATGGGTATCGGGCTCCCGAGCGCGAGTGGGAATTCACTCGGAGGGGGGGTTTCAATCTCCCTGCAAACCATTTGAATATAGGCTGCTGATTTATTACCTTATTCGGTCTGTCTTCTGTATGCAAATGCATGTTGGGGTGAGCTTGAGGGGGGGCGCACTTTGGTTGTATGCATAATGAGATTCCCAGGGTCATCCCTCCAGTGTGTCAGGGACCTGTACTGCAGTGAGTCTCCAGGGGCTGTGCAGCCTGATGGGTGGAGGGGGCGCCTGCAGGGGAGTGGGCCCCTGTTAGGATGAGTCCCCAGGTGCACCCCCCCACGATCACCACCCTTGGCGCACCCCCATCAGCCTGGCAGCTCCTCACTCTCACCCACCTCCTGCCCCCACCTAGCATCTAGCTTTTGCTCCGTGCATTAGCCTCACCCACCCACCACGACCCCTCCTTACCACTACCACCAATTATGGATCTGATCTGTGTGTTTAATAATTGGCCTCTTTAGATGCATTCAATTGTGTCCAAATGGGAGTGGAATTGATTTTTTAGGATATTAGCCGATTACACTTCCCCCACCTACCCCCACCCTTTTCTGCTAATTTGAATAATGGTTATTCCTGTAATCTTTTCCTTTTGCTATGGCGCCGTGCAGGGACACACCCTCAAGGTGGCGCGCCGCCACAGTGGCAGTGTTGACATTAGCACAGAGTTGGAATCAACTCTTAGTTAAATAAAATAATACTGTCGTAAAAGATGAATATGTTAGACATCAGTGGGTATACAGTCATCCCTCGCTACATCACACTTCAAATATGGCGGCTTCCCTACATCACAGATTTAGAGTTAGATTTTTTTTTCCAAAATCTTATTCTACATATTTGACTTACATAAAGTGTTGAATTAGGTTTAATTATGTATTTTATGTATCACAGTGCAGTATTTGTAGTATTTGCCTTATTTTATATTATTATATTAAAAGTTAAAGTACCAATGATTGTCACACACACACTAGGTGTGGTGAGATTATCCTCTGCATTTGACCCATCACCCTCACCCCCTGGGAGATGAGGGGAGCAGTGAGCAGCACATACTTGCCAACCCTCCCGAATTTTCCGGGAGACTCCCGGATTTCAGTGTCTCTCCAGAAAATCTCCCGGGACAACCATTCTCCCGATTTCCAGCCGGACCTGAGTGAGGACAGCCTGTCGTCACGTCCACTTTTCCTCCATATAAACAGCGTGCCGGCCCAGTCACGTTATAACATCTACGGCTTTTGGAGCTCAGTGCGCAACTGCACACACAACAAGAAGGAGACTATTATATATGTCTCCGTTATCCATAGGTTTATCGATAACCCATAAAGTAGGCAGGCACGGAGCTATTGCTCAGCGTGTGTTTATTCCAGCCAGCACGTTAATACACTGACACACAACATCCGGATTCCCATCATGCATTGCTTCAAAACTACGGCAAGTAGTAGAGAGGAGCATTATGTGTGTGTATATGTGTAAATAAATAAACACAGAAATTCAAGTATTTCTTTTATATATATATATATATATATATATATATGTATGAAATACTTGACTTTCAGTGAATTCTAGCTATATATATATATATATATATATATATATATATATATATATATATATATATATATATATATATATATATATATATATATATATATATATATATATATATATATATATATATATATATATATATATATATATACACTACCGTTCAAAAGTTTGGGGTCACCCAAACAATTTTGTGGAATAGCCTTCATTTCTAAGAACAAGAATAGACTGTCGAGTTTCAGATGAAAGTTCTCTTTTTCTGGCCATTTTGAGCGTTTAATTGACCCCACAAATGTGATGCTCCAGAAACTCAATCTGCTCAAAGGAAGGTCAGTTTTGTAGCTTCTGTAACGAGCTAAACTTTTTTCAGATGTGTGAACATGATTGCACAAGGGTTTTCTAATCATCAATTTGCCTTCTGAGCCAATGAGCAAACACATTGTACCATTAGAACCCTGGAGTGATAGTTGCTAGAAATGGGCCTCTATACACCTATGTAGATATTGCACCAAAAACCAGACATTTGCAGCTAGAATAGTCATTTACCACAATAGCAATGTATAGAGTGTATTTCTTTAAAGTTAAGACTAGTTTAAAGTTATCTTCATTGAAAAGTACAGTGCTTTTCCTTCAAAAATAAGGACATTTCAATGTGACCCTAAACTTTTGAACGGTAGTGTATATATATATATATATATTTATTTTATTTATATAGAAGAAAAAAAAAATACTTACATTTCAGTGTTCTGGTGGCTATCCATTAGATGGCAGTATTGTCCTGTTTAACTTCTCCGTTCATGATGAGTATATAATTTCGGCCACCGTGTTCAATGGAGAAGTCTGTTCTACAAAATTTACAGGCAACATACATACCCCATCCCCTTCGAACTGTCCTGGATGAACTGAAATTCTTGTTTCCATTTGTTTTGGAACTTGCAAGCGTATTTCTTCATCTTGCTCGTCGACGGCGTCGCCATGTCTGTAATTTCCTCGTTCTTCTGCTTCGTCTCCTTGTTGTGTGCGCAGTTGTGCACTCTACTCTCTAAAAGCCCTAGATGTTATGACGTCATTGGGCAGGCAAGCTGTTTATATTATGGGAAAGCGGACGTGAGAACAGGCGGTCCCCACTCAGTCTCAGATCCGCATTGAGATGGAGGGGGCGTGGCCTCCAGCTCCGGCTGAATACCGGGAGTTTGTCGGGAGAAAATCTCTGCCGGGAGGTTGTCGGGAGAGGCGCTGGATACTGGGATTCTCCCGCTAAAAACGGGAGGGTTGGCAAGTATGTCTATCTGTGATGCTAATTCCTGCATACAAGCCCATGCTGATCAGGAAGCAAGCTACAGTGAAGCAGGTGAGGACTTAGCCAGAGGGAGCAATGGAAGCATTACAAGACTGCTTCGAAACCACAGACTGGGACATGTTCAAGGAAGCCGCCACCGATAATCATAACACATGTGTGGAGGAGTATGCAGAGTCTGTGTCCGCATACATTCAGAAGCGCATGGAGGATGTCAGTGTGATCAAGAACATCCCCACACGGGCCAACGAGAAACCCTGGATGAATAGTGAGGTACGTGCAATGCTGAAGGCTCGGAACAAGGCTTTTAAGTCTGGCGACATGGTGGCATTAAAATCAGCAAAGCGTGCTCACAGTCAGAAAGTGCAGGACTTTTTTGAGAACCCCACGAACACTAGACAAATGGCAGGGCATACAGGTCATCACGGACTATAAAGCTGCCCCCTGTCCCTGTGACAACAGTATCAGCTTCCTAAATGACCTAAACAACTACTTTGCGAGGTTTGAGGCACTTAACACCACTCCGGCGAGAAAATCCATCCCTCGCCCTGATGAGAAGCCGCTCAACCTGGACATAGCGGATGTCCGGAAAACCCTGAGGAGAGTGAACCCCCGGAAAGCAGCGGGACCTGATGACATTCCGGGCAAGGTGCTTAAGGGATGTGCAGACCAGCTGGCTGGGGTTCTCACAGACATCTTCAACATCTCGCTGACCCAGGCTGTGGTACCATCATGTTTTAAGACGGCCACAATCATTCCAGTGCCTAAAAACCCACAATCTCCTCCCTCAATGATAATCGCTCTGTTGCACTCACCCCCATCATAATGAAGTGCTTCGAGAGGCTGGTAAAGGAATATATTGTCTCCAGACTTCCCCCCACATTTGACCCATACCAGTTTGCTTATCGCTCTAACCGCTCCACAGAGGACGCCATCTCCTCTGCACTCCACCTGAGCTTAGAACATCTGGAAGGAAATGACACACACGTGCGGATGTTGTTCCTGGACTTCAGCTCAGCATTCAACACCATAATCCTGCAGCATTTAGTGAGCAAACTGGCCCCCCTTGGATTCAGTACCCCCCTATACAACTAGCTGATTGACTTCCACACAGACAGACCCCAATCTGTGAGAGTGGGCAACAACACCTCCAGTGCCATCTCCCTGAGCACCGGCTCCCCCCAGGGCTTCGTCCTGAGTCCGCTGCTGTTCACGTTGCTGACCCATGACTGCTGCGCCAGGTCCACTACTAACCACATTGTGAAGTATGCGGACGACACGACAGTAGTGGGCCTCATCCGTGACAACAACGACATGGACTACAGGGAAGAGGTGAAACATCTGGTTGACTGGTGCAAAACCAACAACCTGGTCCTGAACGTCGACAAGACCAAGGAGATCATCGTTGACTTCAGGAAGCACCAGTCCAGCCACGCTCCACTCTTCATCGACGGCACAGCGGTGGAGATGGTAAGCAGCACCAAGTTCCTGGGGGTGCAGATAACTGACAATATAACCTGGTCCCTAAACACCGGAGCGCTTGTAAAAAGAGCTAAGCAGCGTATGCACTTTTTGCGTCTGATGAAAAGAGCACAGCTTCCCCGCCCCCCAGTCTCACCACATTCTACAGAGGCACTATAGAGAGCCTGCTGACCAACAGCATCTCTGTCTGGACTGGAGCCTGCAATGCCTCAGACTGGAAGTCTCTCCAGAGAGTGGTGAGGACGGCAGAAAAGATCATCACAACTCCTCTTCCTCCTATCCAGGAGATGGCAAAAAGCCGCTGCCTGACCAGGGCTCAGAAAATCTGCAAAGACTCCTCCCACCCCCTCCTAGGACTGTTTTCACTGCTGGACTCTAGAAAGAGGTTCCGCAGCCTCCCTAGCAGAACCTCCAGGTTCTGTAACAGCTTCTTCCCTAAGGCCATAAGACTCTTGAACGCATCATAATTATCCCCTCAACTCCCCCCAAAATGGATTAACTTGCTGGAATAAAAAAAGACAATATAACATACATCCATAAACGTGGATGCATATGAAAAAGTGCAATATATTTATCTGTACAGTAACCTATTTATTTATTTATTTATATATGCACCTTATTGCTTTTTTATCCTGCACTACCATGAGCTAATGCAACTAAATTTCGTTCTTATCTCTACTGTTAAGTTCAAATTTGAATTACAATAAAAAGGAAGTCTAAGTCTAAGTCTAAGTCAGTACTGTATAAGCTATTGAATACTTCACAGTAGTTTGAGAAGCAACTAATTAAACCAACACATTGAAAGTGTCAGGATGTTGCCGCACCGTCTGCATTGAAACCAACAGAACTAAAGACAAGTGTCTGTTACTGGGTTGATATATCAAGATATCACAGTTTCTCTTCTCACTCCATGCAGAGAATCCACAGCAAGACAGAAAGACGGCGCAACCACACTAGTTATGAGATTAGCGTATGTGTGTGTGTGTGTGTGTGCTCCTTTAAGAATGGCAGTGTGTTGGGTGAGTGACATCAGTAAGCGAATGATAGCATGCAGTTGTCTGGTTGTGTCCTGCAGAAATAAGGATAAAGTGATCAAATTGTGCCCTGCGATGAGGTGGTGACTTGTCCAGGGTGTACCCCGCCTTTCCCCCGATTGTAGCTGAGATAGGCTCCAGCGCCCCCCGCGACCCCAAAGGGAATAAGCGGTAGAAAATGGATGGAGGGATGGATGATCAAATTGTCACAAATTGATGGCCTCATTATTCCGACCCGAAAGCGAAGTATAGCAGACCCATTGTCGGGTAAAGTCTGGGGTGTTACCCCCGACAAAAATATTGGCCCTGGAGGGAATGTCTCCCCTGCGCTCCTCGGTCCTACGGTCTGGGACTGGGAGCCGGACAGCAGGAAAGGTGTCGTTGATACTGTTACGTGATTGGCTGTTAGCGTGTCCCTCTCATTGCTCAGTGACACTTCCTGTTTCCTGTATTCCCAAAGCGCAAGTGACTTTATAAAACAAATCTTGCTTCATAATTTCCAATTTCTTAAATATATATGGAATATTTTATCCAACGCATTTTATATTGATATCGATTAAGGGTTTATCGTGATATACTGTATATTTATATTGTATTGTATTATGGCCTGAGGGAAGAAGCTGTTACAGAACCTGAAAGTTCTGTTACGGAGGTTGCAAAACCTCTTTCCAGAGTCATGATGGTGGTACTGGCTCAAACACTTTCCTTGGTCTCGGTAATCGACCGAACAAACATTGCACATGATGCCCTTGTCTGTTTTCCCGTGTAACATTCTGCAAAATCAAGTACTCAAACAAAAACTCCCAGGCGTCTGTGACTCAGTTTCTACAAAATAAGCCACCATGGGGCCAAATAAAGTACCAACACTTAGAAAGAAGATGAGTAACACTATTAAATTCAATAAAGACCAACAGTGCTTCTCCCCTCCTCTCCTCCCTCTCCGCTCATCGACACTTTTGCCAACAAGAAAATGTAATGAAGTTAAAAGTGTCAAATATTTTACCAGAGCTGGACAGAGATTTTAAGTAGAGTTCATAGGTCTTCTAATTGTGCTAGACACAGCCTTATTCAATGTAAGCTAATACATTGTACTTACTATGCCAGGGTCCGGCGGGCTAAGATGGATGACGGAATATTGATATTATGTGATCGGTGTCAACAGTCTCCAGCTAACTTAATACATATGTTTTGGCTTTGCCCATCCCTGTGCAGTCATTCGCTGAAATGTTTAATACTTTGTCTTTGGTAATTGGCGAAAAGGTCGAACCAAATCATCTAAAGAGACTATTTGGAGTAGCCCTTCTGTCATCTTCTCTTAGCAAATCCAAAAAGAACTAGGTAGGATTCACTACTTTGTTGGCAAGAAGACTCATTGTGTTAAATTGGAAGGCTGTAAAGCCTCCCTGCCACACCCGCTGGAATAGAGATATTCTCTATTTCCTTCAATTGGAGAAAATTAGGCTGATATTGAACGGTTGTTCTGTGAAGTTTCAGGAACTATAGGGAGGTTTCCTAAAATATGTAAAAAAAAGACTGCTCTCAAATTTGACCCCGATTGAAAAGTAATTGAAAGGTAGATTATTGATGAGCCTTTTGTCTGCTTTTGGGTATCGCTGCACTGTGTTGGAGACATTCAGGAGTGCAGTTGTCTGTCAATATCTTGCCTGTACTTATTTGACTGATGCATTGTTTTTTTTACTAGTTTATTAGTTGTATTGTATTTCATATATCATTGTGTGGGTTACTTGTTTAGGGGAGAAACAAAGAAGCACATTTGACATGTGTTTAATTATATTTTTGGACTGTATATGTCAAACCCAATTAACAAATGTTTAAATTTTTTTTTTATTAATCCATTTCATTTGTCATTTGTATGTATTTCGCATAGTTTTCTGCATGTAAAACTATAATTATTCTCTGTAAATGTGTTGTGTTCGTATTTCTGGGTGTCTGGAACCGATTAATTCAATTTACATTGTTTCTTTTGGTAAAATTATTTTGGTTTTCCTACGATTACATTTTTGTAAGATTTTTTAGAACATATTACTAATGAAAACTGAGGTGCCTTACGACTGTATTTTCTTTAATAAAAACAGAAGTAATCCATTTTACTATCAAAAACTTATAGATAGCGTACATGTAATGTTAAAGCATGCTTAGACTTTATCTTAAGAAAGCTAATGATTCCAAAGAAAACACATATGCTAACTATCTGATTTGTCTTTCCTAGTTTTCTTTGAGCTTCGGGATGTTTCAAACAGATTTTCATGGAAAAGGAGGTTGAGTGTCCTGCATACGCTCAAAGGCGTTGCATTGAAAAAGCTTCTTAATAAGAATAAAAATGTACGACGAGATGTCACTGCCGCCTGAGCGAGCACGGCCGTGGCCACGGAGCGGTGTGGTCGCAGACAGTGATTTAGCCCCCCCAATAGATAGACAATAGGCCCGTCTGACACTTAAAATATTAAAGAGAGGAATATGCACCGCTACGTTGATCTTCACTATTAATATTTAACATCCTCTTATGCATGTATGCTGAGTTGTCCAATTTCATTAAGGCCATTTGTCATGGCGGGGGGCACCGGTGGTCCTGGGCCCCAAGGAGTCCCGCTACAAACCAAATGGGGCTTGTCGCCAGCGCCCAAGTGGGGGGAAGAGTTGTTTGTGACAGTATATATGCTAATTTCTGCAAACAAGCTCGCAAAGTCTATCGCTTTCCACGCTGGCAGCGGCTGAAAGACTTTGGAGTGGCTCAAACATTATCAGGCGTGTTCAATGCGGAATTAACATATTCTCCAGAATGGAGTGTGTTGGCTGCGGATTTCGGTCATTTGAGGAACGCGGCGCGCCTTCCTATCAAAGCGCGAGTTGCTTCTCAAAACGTGTCAACACTTTGGAGGAGTCCATATTCACTCGGAATCTCGCTTTGAATGTCATTGTGTGGGAACATGGTCCTGTTTTTTTTTTGTTTTTTTGTATTTATTGTGTGTGTGTTGGAGTTGTGCATTGATCAGCTCGTGGGCGTCGCTCTGAGCGCGTTGACTAAGACAACACACGGCTCTCTTTGCTCCCCGTACGTTTGGCGTGTGTTTATCACATTTCCCTCAACAATACATCTCGATTCCTAAAGGCACAGAATCTGAAATGTGACATTTTAACAACCCTGATTCCTTTCACTCTGCACCATTTCCTTCTTTGCACTTTAGAGTCATTTTCATTCCAAACCTGAATTACCAATTTGTCTTTGTGGCTTGGGCAATTTACATGCATCCCTTTTCGGCTTTCTCTCCCTCCCTCCTTTTTTTATATGCAAAATGCACTAAAGTGTAGCATTTTTCCCATCACAAGGATATTTTCTGGGGTCTAATTTCATGGTTTTGATGGCGAGTGAGTCTGTCTCACAGGAACTGTGCCTCTTGTTCTCATAGCTCCTGGGTGACGTCTTGATGACAAGTGTCTTTAATATGCATGGAGAATGGCAGCTCCCACATTTTGTCCCCGCAGTTTCGCATTTTGAGAGGAAATTGCCCGGCGTCGGGGCTGCAGTCACTATCGGAGACGAATGTCAGTTACTGCTCAGGAGGAGACCCCGGCCTTTTATGATTATTGTCTTTGTGTACCGCCATTAAAAAAACAAGTGTGTGCGCGCGTGTGTCCGTATGGTACTTTTGGCTTTCTGCTTCTTTCCGTTAGACGTTTTCCACTTTTCTCAGTGACCGGCCCCAAACCACGGCAAGTGGCATCCGAGGGCTCGTTTATTCTGAGCAACATAAAACCGTGTTTGCTGGTACCACTAAGGCCCGAATGCGACAACAGCAGAAAGAAACAACCTTTGCGTGGGAGTTGTTGACAAGGAATTAAGGCAGGTTGTATATTATTGAACTACAGTAGCTGCAGCTCACATGCAAACGCTTAACAGAGGACCAGTGTGTAGGGATGTAACCTAATCAAATCTCACGGTACAATATTATCACTGTATTAAGGCCACAAAATGATATTGTATTTGTCAAAAAAAAAAGACTTAAAAATACTATAGTGTGCAAAATGAGCTGGCAGGAATGTTTAGGATAAACACACCTATTGTAATTGAACACAAAAATAATGCTAAAATGTTCTAATCATATTTATTACTACATATATTGTGCAGTGACATCTACTGTTTCAGGCAAATATTTAAAAACAAACTTATAGTTGAGTGTCTTTAAAGTGACCATGTAAACATTCAGTGTAAAACAATATTGTTCACTCTAGTGTCTTTCAACTTTTACTTTCTGAGAAGCAGTGTCCTCCACAGTGGACATGTTCATTTCAGTCTCGATTTTGCTTTTTCTCAGAAAAGTTAACTAACGTTTAACTTTTAATGTAAATACGGTACCTCACAAACTGATGTTTGGATCCGCTGGCTTCAAATAGCTTTTCTGAATGACAGTTTATGAGGTGGCGACTTGTATTTAGGGATGTCCGATAATGGCTTTTTGCCGATATCTGATATTCCGATATTGTCCAACTCTTAATTACCGATACCGATATCAACCGATACCGCTATATATACAGTCGTGGAATTAACACATTATTATGCCTAATTTGGACAACCAGGTATGGTGAAGATAAGGTCCTATTTAAAAAAAAAAAAAATACAGTAAAATAAGATAAATAAATTAAAAACATTTTGTTGAATAAAAAATAAAGTAAAACAATATAAAAACAGTTATATAGAAACTAGTAATGAATGAAAATGAGTAAAATTAACTGTTAAAGGTTAGTACTATTAGTGGACCAGCAGCACGCACAATCATGTCTGCTTACGGACTGTATCCCTTGCAGACTGTATTGTTATAAATTGATATATAATGTAGGAACCAGAATATTAATAATAGAAAGAAACAAGCCTTTTGTGTGAATGAGGGAGGTTTTTTGGGTTGGTGTACTAATTGTAAGTGTATCTTGTGTTTTTTATGTTGATTTAATAAAAAAAAAAATATAATAAAAAAAAACAAATAGATACCGATAGTAAAAAAACCGATACCGATCATTTCCGATATTACATTTTAAAGCCTTTATCGGCCGATAATATCGGCAGGCCGATATTATCGGACATCTATACTTGTAATAATAATAATAATAATGGATTAGATTTAATATAGCGCTTTTCTATTATTAGATAGCGCTCACAGAGAAGTGAGTACCCATCATTCATTCACACCTGGTGGTGGTAAGCTACATTTGTAGTCACAGCTGCCCTGGGGTAGACTGACGGAAGTGAGGCTGCCAGTTTGCGCCTACGGCCCCTCCGACCACCCCATATCATTCATTCATTATTCATTCACCAGTGTGAGCGGCACCGGGGGCAAGGGTGAAGTGTCCTGCCCAAGGACACAACGGCAGCAATTTGGATGTCAAGAGGGTCCAGACTTGTCCAGGGTGTACGCTTCCTGTCACCCGAGTGTAGCTCGATAGGCTCCGGCCCCCCTGCGACATCCAGAGAAACAAACGGTGGAAAAATAGATTGATGGGATGAGGATTTATCAAGTAATTTTTCAGTTTTCTCATATTTCCCGTGTTGAACATTTTTATTTGCTGATTACTTCCGTGCTTTGTGACGTGACCGGCTGGCTTTCTGGCTCACGTTGGAAACGCTTGAGACGAAAGTTTTGCTTTGCAGAGCGCAGACCTTCTTACCTCCGCCAAAGAGGTTATGTTTTTTTTAGGGTTTGTTTGTTTGTTTGTTTGTTAACAACATAACTCAATTAGTTATGGAAAGATTTTGATTACATTTTTTAGGAAATGTCCAAAAAAACCAATTCCTCTCATCGGCTTTGAACACATTTCACTTCCTGTTTATGGCTTCCACACCCCTACTTTGGCGCTAAGCATTGCGCAGAGGATTCTGGGAGAAGTAGTTTATTTTCAGAACCGGCCAACGCTAGAGCGCCGGGAAAAATTACACACCAAGTTTTTGTTTCATACCGTCAGGTGTCAAGTTGTTATTGTGAATACTTTGAAACCGAAATACCGCAGTATCTACAATATCGTTACACCCCTACTAGTGTATGATTAGAAAACTAGGAATAAATGACAAAACGTGGATGAAATACTACAGTCTTTTATTTAACTCAAAACAATCAACAGATCCCATTTTAACATGTAACATCCCTTTTAGAAATAAGAACAAAGGTTCAGATAAGACATATTGTATAAAAAAACAATACAACAGAATGTACAACTACAGGAGTCATATGAAGTTATGTAATAAATATGTCGCTGGCCTGCCTGGCTGCGTGTGGCCGGTGGTCTCTTGTTCCCTGGGCACCGCACCTGCTGTTTTGGGTTGGGCCCTCTAGGTGGCTGGGGCCATACTTTGGCTCCTGCACACACTGGGAGACAAATATATTGTACATACAAATTCACATACAAACTCAAATACAGACAATTATTCATACATACTGTATATACACACATACATATATTAATTAATTCATACATATGCGCACACATTGGTACTTACCTACTTACACAGGTACCGTATTTTCCGTATTTTTTTTTTTTTTCTCAAAACTCGACAGTGCGCCTTATAACCCGGTGCGCCTAATGTAAGTTATAGGTTTGGTTGAGCTTATTCACCTCAAAGCTATTTTATTTGGTACGTGGTGTAATGATAAGTGTGACCAGTAGATGGCAGTCAAACATAAGAGATGAGTGTAGAAAGCTCTATGATTGCAATATGTCTCAAGTAACCAACACCAACATTTTAAATGTTCCATTGAGAATATAGAACACATACTTGCCAACCCTTCCGGTTTTACCGGGAGACTCCCGGTATTCAGCGCCTCTCCCGATAACCTCCCGGCAGAAATTTTCTCCTGACAAACTACCGGTATTCAGCCGGAGATGGAGGCCACGCCCCCTCCAGCTCAATGCGGACCTGAGTGGGGACAGCCTGTTCTCACGTCCGCTTTCCCACAATATAAACAGCTTGCCTGCCCAATGACGTCATAACATCTACGGCTTTTAGAGAGTAGAGTGCACAACTGCGCACACAACAAGGAGACGAAGCAGAAGAACGAGGAATTTACAGACGTGGTGACGCCGTCGACGAGCAAGATGAAGAAATACGCTTGCAAGTTCCAAAACGAATGGTAACAAGAATTTCAGTTCATCCAGGACAGTTCGAAGGGGAAGGGGTATGTAATTATGTTGCCTGTACATTTTGTAAAACAGACTTCTCCATTGAACACGGTGGCCGAAATGATATACTCAGTCATGAACGGAGAAGTTAAACAGGACAATACTGCCATCTACTGGATAGCCTCCGGAACACTGAAATTCAAGTATTTATTTTATTTATATGTATAATAAAATAAATATATATATATATATATATATATATATATATATATATATATATATATATATATATATATATATATATATATATATATATATATATATATACATATATATAGCTAGAATTCACTGAAAGTCAAGTATTTCATACACACACATATATATATATATATATATATATATATATATATATATATATATATATATATATCATCAATCAATCAATCAATCAATGTTTATTTATATAGCCCTAAATCACTAGTGTCTCAAAGGGCTGTACAAGCCACAACGACATCCTCGGTGTCGAGTGGGTCTGACATAATATTGTGAAAGTCCAACACATCAGCGAAAGTCGAGTCCATGGTGGGGCCAGCGGGAACCATCCCGAGTGGAGACGGGTCAGCAGCGTAGAGATGTCCCCATCTGATGGACAGGCTAGTGGTCCACCCCGGAGCAGAGTAGAAAAGAAAAGAAAAGAAACGGCAGATCAACTGGTCTAAAAAGGGAGTCTATTTAAAGGCTAGAGTATACAAATGAGTTTTAAGATGAGACTTAAATGCTTCTACTGAGGTAGCATCTCTAACTTTTACCGGGAGGGCATTCCATAGTATTGGAGCCCGAATAGAAAACGCTCTATAGCCCGCAGACTTTTTTTGGGCTCTGGGAATCACTAATAAGCCGGAGTTCTTTGAACGCAGATTTCTTGCCGGGACATATGGTACAATACAATCGTCAAGATAGGCAGGAGCTTGACCGTGTAGTATTTTATACGTAAGTAGTAAAACCTTAAAGTCGCATCTTAGGTGCACAGGAAGCCAGTGCAAGTGAGCCAGTATAGGCGTAATATGATCAAACTTTCTTGTTTTTGTCAAAAGTCTAGCAGCCGCATTTTGTACCATCTGTAATCTTTTAATGCTAGACATAGGGAGGCCCGAAAATAATACGTTACAGTAATCGAGACGAGATGTAACGAACGCATGGATAATGATCTCTGCATCGCTTGTGGACAAAATGGAACGAATTTTAGCGATATTACGGAGATGAAAGAAGGCCGTTTTAGTAACACTCTTAATGTGTGACTCAAACGAGAGAGTTGGGTCGAAGATAATACCCAGATTCTTTACCGAGTCGCCTTGTTTAATTGTTTGGTTGTCAAATGTTAAGGTGGTATTATTAAATAGATGTTGGTGTTGAGCAGGACCGATAATCAGCATTTCCGTTTTCTTAGCGTTGAGTTGCAAAAAGTTAGCGGACATCCATTGTTTAATTTCATTAAGACACGCCTCCAGCTGACTACAATCCGGCGTGTTGGTCAGCTTTAGGGGCATGTAGAGTTGGGTGTCATCAGCATAACAGTGAAAGCTAACACCGTATTTGCGTATAATGTCACCTAGCGGCAGCATGTAAATACTAAAGAGTGCAGGGCCAAGAACTGAACCCTGGGGAACTCCGCACGTTACCTTAACATAGTCCGAGGTCACATTGTTATGGGAGACACACTGCATCCTGTCAGTAAGATAAGAGTTAAACCAAGACAAGGCTAAGTCTGACATCCCAATACGCGTTTTGATACGCTCTAATAAAATATTATGATCAACAGTATCGAAAGCGGCGCTAAGATCAAGAAGCAGCAACATAGATGAAGCATCAGAATCCATCGTCAGCAATAGATCATTAGTCATTTTTGCGAGGGCTGTCTCCGTAGAGTGATTTGCCCTGAAACCGGATTGAAAAGGTTCACAGAGATTGTTAGTCACTAAGTGTTCATTTAGCTGCTGTGCGACAATTTTTTCGAGAATTTTCGAGATAAACGGTAGGTGGGACACCGGCCGGTAGTTCACCATGAGGTCAGGATCGAGGTTAGGTCTTTTGAGTAGAGGATGAATAACCGCTTTTTTGAATGCTAGAGGAACAGTACCAGAGGAAAGTGATAGGTTTATAATATTTAACACTGATGGACCTAATAAAACAAAAAGCTCCTTGATAAGTTTCCCAGGAATTGGGTCAAGTAAACATGTTGTTTGTTTTGTCCCATTTACACATTTTAACAATTCCTCCAATGTTATTTCATCAAAGAGAGAGAAACTATTTTGGAGGGCAATGTCCGTCGTATATACAGTCATATTTGTGTTAATAGAACCCAGTTGTGGCTGGGATGCATTGTCTTTAATCTCTTTTCTGATGAGTTCAATTTTCTTATTAAAGAAATTCATAAAGTCATCTGCTGAGTGGGTGGAGCTACTGGGAGGAGTCCCTTGTTGGGTTAGCGATGCTACTGTACTAAACAAAAATTTAGGATCATTTTTGTTGAGGTGGATGAGATTTGAGTAATATTTAGCTTTAGCTGAGGTAAGCATGCGTTTATAAGTTATTAAACTATCACTCCATGCTTGATGGAAAACCTCAAGTTTAGTCGCACGCCATTTGCGTTCCAGCTTTCTACATGATAATTTCTGGGCTTTAGTTTCTTCTGTAAACCATGGGGTACGCCTTTTAGGGGCCCTTTTTAGCTTTAGCGGTGCTACAATATCAATGGTGTCGCGCAGGGCGTCGTTAAAGTTGTTAGTGAGGTTATCAATAGAGCCCACATAATTTGGGAATGATGCCATTACTGAAGGCAGTAGGTCAGTAAGAGTCGTCGTTGTGGCAGTATTAATGTTGCGGCTGCTATAGTAGTTATTATTATTATTATTAGTTTGTTGACAATGAGTCAGAACTTCGAATTTTATAAGGTAATGATCGGACATTACTTTAGTGTACGGGAGTATCGTAACTTTAGAGGTGGTGACACCCCTGACAAGCACTAGATCTATCGTATTACCGTTGCGATGCGTGGGTTCATTTATTATTTGTGTAAGACCACAGCTATCAATTATAGTCTGGAGCGCCACGCATGGAGGGTCCGATGGGGTATTCATATGGATGTTAAAGTCTCCCATTATGATTATATTGTCGGCGTGCGTCACTAGATCAGCAACGAACTCTGAAAATTCATTGATAAAGTCCGAATAGGGCCCAGGGGGGCGGTAGATGACAGCCAGGTGGAGAGGCAGCGGTGTGACAAACCTCATAGTGAGCACCTCAAACGAGTTATATTTATTATTTAGGTCCGAGGTAAGGCTAAAGTTTTTGTTGTATATTAGTGCAACACCCCCACCCCTTTTAATGGGGCGGGCAATATGCGTTCCCGCATAGCCAGGAGGAGACGCCTCACCCAGCGCAAAAAATTCGTCTGGTTTGAGCCAGGTCTCGGCTAAACCAACGACATCAAGATTGTTGTCTCTGATGACTTCATTAACTAATAACGTTTTGGAAGACAATGACCTTATGTTTAAAAAGCCCATATTATAGGTAGTGGGTTGTTTTGAGGAGTTTTTGTTGAAAGTATCCGTAGTAGCAATATTAATAATGTTACGTTTATTATGCATAGTGCACTTTAAATAATTTCGACCATATCTAGGAATTGATATGACAGGAATTTTTAGATTGTTTGCCACCTCAGTAAAATGCATGTCCACCTCTGACGCAGAAAAAACATTATGTGAGTTGTATATTATTCTAGAAGAATTGCTATGTGTGCAGGGATTATCCAGCCTGGCGCTGGCTAGTTCTATCTTAACAGACTCCTTATTAGCGCTTCTTTGTGGATTAGCATTTAGCTTTTTCGTTAGCCCCGCTAACAACAAAGCATTTAGCTTTGTTGTTAGCCCCGCCCGACACCCCCGCTTCTGCTTCCGAGCGCACCGCTTACGTCTCTTTCGCTGACGGTCTCCGCTGGTAGTGGACGCCGCTGCTTCAAAGGCCACTGCTGGATGTAGCTCGCGAAGAATTCCCAAGCTAGCGAGCAGGTCCATCGTACACGCATCTATCAGCCCAAAATGGCCCGATCTCTCCACATCCAGAATCGTAAGTCGGTCGTAAGTGATCACGGAGTGAACACGCTGTGAGCCAGCCATGAAATTGACTGAATTGAGGGGTATTTTTGCCCTCACTTCCAGGAGCGCTCGCACG
The DNA here is from genome assembly GCF_033978785.1 of Entelurus aequoreus. Classification (NCBI taxonomy): domain Eukaryota; kingdom Metazoa; phylum Chordata; class Actinopteri; order Syngnathiformes; family Syngnathidae; genus Entelurus; species Entelurus aequoreus. Next base: position 40,488,204 of record NC_084734.1, read on the forward strand.
AAGCCGCTGCTCTGAAGCGCAGCCATCTTGGATCATATATATATATATATATATATATATATATATATATATATATATATATATATTAGGGATGTCCCGATCCAGGTTTTTGCGCTTCCGATCCGATACCGATACTGGCCGATACTGGCCTTATCAGAGCATGTATTAAAATGTAAAGTTATTTAGCCTACTTAGTTGTCAGATTCATGTTGAAAAGGGTTTTAGTACTCTTGATAACAACTAGCCAGCTGAATTAGGTGAGTTTGAATAATACACAATGGAGATGTTGACGTGCAGAGTTTCAAACACTCTTCATTTTCTAGCAGGGGACTTTTCAAACAATGCTACATATTAGCAGTAATGCTACTTTTTATAGCAACACTTTTGCCCCACACTTGACAAATTATGGTTGTCTGTTCGACATATTCCCACTTGAAGCCAAACCACCGCCAGACGATGGACCCCCTGCTGTTTTTCTTGGGAATTAATTAATTCTTCCTTCATTATTACCGCTCACACGGCTACGCTAGCATCACAGCTAACGTTAGCCATGCTGCTACCTCTCTGCTGGGAGAGTGCGTATACGTATGTGACGTATGACGTGACAGTATGTGACGTGTGTAAGAAGGTGCGCTGGCTGTCTGTGTGAAGCAGACACAAGAAGGAGTGGAAAGAGCTTGTCGTGTAATGCCAGCAGCTAAAGGCAACTGCGTGAGGACGTATACTCGACTGTGTTGAAGGTGTGCTGGAAAATGCGGAACGGAAATTAGGGAGCAGCAGAAAAGTGGAATGTATTATTTAAATCTGTGCGTTGGAAAACACAGACCGGAATATTTTTTAAAACTGGATCTGGATCGGCATTTCCCCATGCCTTGCCAATACGCATTTTTTGGCCAATATCGGCGGCCGATCCGATATTTGGATCGGATCGGGACATCCCTAATATATATATATATATATATATATATATGAAATACTTAAGTTGGTGAATTCTAGCTGTAAATATAATACTCCATTTTAACCACGCCCTAAACCACGCCCCAAACCACGCCCCCCACCCCACCCCCGAACACGCCCCCTTTTCAAGGGACACATTTCCTGTGTTGGTGTTTCCGGATGAGAAGATGTTGCTCCGTTATTGATTTAAATAAAGTCTGAATGCCATTAAAACAGTTAGCTCCATCTTTGGACACTTCTTCCAGTCCCGTCCTTGCACGTTACACCGCTACAACAAAGATGACGGGGAGAAGACGCTGCCGAATGTGAGCCACGTAAATAGGTCCGCCCACAAAATGGCGCATCCGGAAGCAACTGTCAGAAAGCGGCTTAAAGATGATCTGTAAAACATAATCTATGCAACATTTTGACCAAAGAACCACCATTACATGTTATGTAGACCACTAGGAAGTGTTTTCAATTTAGAAAAATAAATTAAAATATAACTCATTTAATGCGCCTTATATATGAAGAAAGATAAAAAATAGACCATTCATTGGCAGTGCACCTTATAATCCGGTGCGCCCTATGGTCTGGAAAATACTGTACCTACGCTCCCGCATACTTACACAAATACAGTAAATACACACACACTCAAAGTACATATATCCACACGCACATTCACTGTACAAACATACATATACACATACTGTACATACACATACAAGCACATCCATCCACCCATTTTCTACCGCTTTTCCCTTTCGGGGTCGCGGGGGGTGCTGGAGCCTTCGAGCGGTAGGCGGGGTACACCCTGGACAAGTCGCCACCTCATCACAGGGCCAACATAGATAGTGATACATACATAAACTCATGCATATAATCACATTTCGTCAAACATATGTTAATGTTGTTCCAATAGGGGAAACTGAGTAAAACATGGTACACTGACAAAGCATGACCGATTGTTACTACAAACCCAGTTTCCATATGAGTTGGGAAATTGTGTTAGATGTAAATATAAATGTAATACAATGATTTGCAAATCCTTTTCAACCCATATTCAATTGAATGCACTACAAAGACAAGATATTTGATGTTCAAACTCATAAACTTTATTTTTTTTTTGCAAATAATAATTAACTTAGAATTTCATGGCTGCAACACGTGCCAAAGTAGTTGAGAAAGGGCATGTTCACCACTGTGTTACATGGCCTTTCCCTTTAACAACACTCAGTAAACGTTTGGGAACTGAGGAGACACATTTTTTAAGCTTCTCAGGTGGAATTCTTTCCCATTCTTGCTTGATGTACAGCTTAAGTTGTTCAACAGTCCGGGGGTCTCCGTTGTGGTATTTTAGGCTTCATAATGTGCCACACATTTTCAATGGGAGACAGGTCTGGACTACAGGCAGGCCAGTCTAGTACCCGCACTCTTTTACTATGAAACCACCTTGATGTAACACGTGGCTTGTCATTGTTTTGCTGAAATAAGCAGGGGCGTCCATGGTAACGTTGCTTTGATAGCAACATATGTTGCTCCAAAACCTGTATGTACCTTTCAGCATTAATGGCGCCTTCACAGATGTGTAAGTTACCCATGTCTTGGGCACTAATACACCCCCATACCATCAAAGATGCTGGCTTTTCAACTTTGCGCCTATATCAATCCGGTTGGTTCTTTTCCTCTTTGGTCCGGAGGACACGACGTCCACAGTTTCCAAAAACAATTTGAAATGTGGACTTGTCAGACCACAGAACACTTTTCCACTTTGTATCAGTCCATCTTAGATGAGCTCAGGCCCAGCGAAGCCGACGGCATTTCTGGGTGTTGTTGATAAACGGTTTTCGCCTTGCATAGGAGAGTTTTAACTTGCACTTACAGATGTAGCGACCAACTGTAGTTACTGACAGTGGGTTTCTGAAGTGTTCCTGAGCCCATGTGGTGATATCCTTTACAAGCTGATGTCGCTTGTTGATGCAGTACAGACTGAGGGATCGAAGGTCACAGGCTTAGCTGCTTACGTGCAGTGATTTCTCCAGATTCTCTGAACCCTTTGATGATATTGCGGACCGTAGATGGTGAAATCCCTAAATTCCTTGCAATAGCTGGTTGAGAAAGGTTTTTGTTAAACTGTTCAACAATTTGCTCACGCATTTGTTGACAAAGTGGTGACCCTCGCCCCATCCTTGTTTGTGAATGACTGAGCATTTCATGGAATCTACTTTTATACCCAATCATGGCACCCACCTGTTCCCTATTTGCCTGTTCACCTGTGGGATGTTCCAAATAAGTGTTTGATGAGCATTCCTCAACTTTATCAGTATTTATTGCCACCTTTGCCAACTTCTTTGTCACGTGTTGCTGGCATCAAATTCTAAAGTTAATGACTATTTGCACAAAAAAAAAAAGTTTATCAGTTTGAACATCAAATATGTTGTCTTTGTAGCATATTCAACTGAATATGGGTTGAAAATGATTTGCAAATCATTGTATTCCGTTTATATTTACCGGTACATCTAACACAATTTCCCAACTCATATGGAAACGGGGTTTGTATAACAATCTACAAGGTTAATACAGTTCACTTCTCCTTCTTCTCCTTGTTCCCCTCCATTTATCTGCTTTCTTTTGTAATTCAAGTTATCATTGCATACATGTTGTGTTGCATTTCAAACAATTGTATTATTGATAATAGAGGTAATTATTGTTAGTATTCATTATCAATAGTGCTATTTATATTGGTATTTGTATTGCTCCATCTGTAGTGCAATAATGTTCATTGTCATTTGTGTATTATTAATATTTACTTCACTAACTGCTTCTCTGCTATCAATTGCTGTTATGTTGTTGTTGTCTCTCTGTCTTATCCCGCTTTTGTTCCCGCTATTTCCCCCTCTGTCCTCCTTTTTTTCTCTTTTGTATCCCCTTTGCTCAGGTGCGGCTGCACCAAACATTAATATAAATCCATTTAATAAAGTCAAATACAAATAAGGCAACAAGAGATGTATCCTACACTTCTCTTTTGTAAAGTAAATCTGTACAACAGATATGGGCATCACATCAACAATATGATTTGCCTGAGTAGCTGGACAGGACAAAAAAAAAAAGCTTAATGTTTAGCATGTCTTCTCGTCTGCTCCTGCTGTGTTTTGCTCCGTGTGTATGTGCTAGTTCCAAGTTTTAGAACCATCTGTATTACTTTAACATACTTGAATAATCAATATTTAGACATTTGTCAATTGATTCAGAATCATCCACGTCCGAATTGCAATGCATCTACAAATCAATAATTTCCCCCACCGGTTAATGTTACTACAATGCAGTGATTTGTCTCAGCCAATCAGCAAATAATGGGGAAGTTGTGATATGTTAACAGAATAGTGAATAATAGAAGTTACTAAGGGTGTAAATCTTTGGACACCTAACGGTTTGATCCGATTGTAATTCTTGGGGTGACAATTAGATTCAGAATCGATTTTCGATTCAAAACGATTCTCGATTCAAAATGATTCTTGCAATGTATTTGCTATTACAACTATTATGAAACATTTCCAAAACAGGTTAGAAAAGCTCCTTCTGGTTGCAGGGAGATGGCCTAAAAATGTATTTTTAAAATTTCAGTGCAGCTGGGATAGGCTCCAGCCCCCTACCGACCTCGAGAGGTACATGCGGTAGAAAATGGAATAATGGATTCTAATAAAACAAACCAAAAAATATTGATTTTTGAAATGTATTAATTGATTTAGAATCGAGATGAATAACAATCGCGAATCAGATGTGAATGGGATTTGTACACCAAGTCTAAGCGAAGTCTCAGTCTAAGCCTGGGTCCAGGCTGAGGCCAAGTAAAAAAAAAACTCATAGCCATAGCATACATAAACATGTGTGTAAGAGGTAAGGACATTAAAGACATTGAAAGAGCAGAGCTGATGCAAACAGCTGCCAATACAGCAGTGCAATTTTTTACATACAGCTAGTAAAACAACAAAAAAAAACTAATAGTAATTAACCAATAATACAAACCCCGTTTCCATATGAGTTGGGAAATTGTGTTAGATGTAAATATAAACGGAATACAATGAATTGCAAACCATTTTCAACCCATATTCAGTTGAATATGCTACAAAGACAACATATTTGATGTTCAAACTGATAAACTTTTTTTTTTTGCGCAAATAATCATTAACTTTAGAATTTGATGCCAGCAACACGTGACAAAGAAGTTGGGAAAGGTGGCAATAAATACTGATAAAGTTGAGGAATGCTCATCAAACACTTATTTGGAACATCCCATAGGTGAACAGGCAAATTGGGAACAGGTGAGTGCCATGATTGGGTATAAAAGTAGATTCCATGAAATGCTCAGTCATTCACAAACAAGGATGGGGCGAGGGTCACCACTTTGTCGACAAATGCGTGAGCAAATTGTTGAACAGTTTAAGAAAAACCTTTCTCAACCAGCTATTGCAAGGAATTTAGGGATTTCACCATCTACGGTCCGTAATATCATCAAAGGGTTCAGAGAATCTGGAGAAATCACTGCACGTAAGCAGCTAAGCCCTTCGATCCCCCAGGCTGTACTGCATCAACAAACGACATCAGTATGTAAAAGATATCACCACATGGGCTCAGGAACACTTCAGAAACCCACTGTCAGTAACTACAGTTGGTCGCTACATCTGTAAGTGCAAGTTAAAACTCTCCTATGCAAGGCGAAAACCGTTTATCAACAACACCCAGAAACGCAGTCGGCTTCGCTGGGTCTGAGCTCATCTAAGATGGACTGATACAAAGTGGAAAAGTGTTCTGTGGTCTGACGAGTCCACATTTCAAATTGTTTTTGGAAACTGTGGACGTTGTGTCCTCCGGACCAAAGAGGAAAAGAACCATCCGGATTGTTATAGGCGCAAAGTTGAAAAGCCAGCATCTGTGATGGTATGGGGGTGTATTAGTGCCCAAGACATGGGTAACTTACACATCTGTGAAGGCGCCATTAATGCTGAAAGGTACATACAAGTTTTGGAGCAACATATGTTGCCATCCAAGCAACGTTACCATGGACGCCCCTGCTTATTTCAGCAAGACAATGCCAAGCCACGTATTACATCAATGTGGCTTCATAGTAAAAGAGTGTGGGTACTAGACTGGCCTGCATGTAGTCCAGACCTGTCTCCCATTGAAAATGTGTGGCGCATTATGAAGCCTAAAATACCACAACGGAGACCCCCGGACTGTTGAACAACTTAAGCTGTACATCAAGCAAGAATGGGAAATAATTCCACCTGACAAGCTTAAAAAAAGTGTCTCCTCAGTTCCCAAACGTCTACTGAGTGTTGTTAAAAGGAAAGGCCATGTAACACAGTGGTGAACATGCCCTTTCCCAACTACTTTGGCCTGTGTTGCAGCCATGAAATTCTAAGTTGATTATTATTTGCAAAAAAAATTAAAGTTTATGAGTTTGAACATCAAATATCTTGTCTTTGTAGTGCATTCAATTGAATATGGGTTGAAAAGCATTTGCAAATCATTGTATTCCATTTATATTTACATCTAACACAATTCCCCAACTCATATGGAAACAGGGTTTGTATATATTGCGCAGACACGATTGCACCATGCATAGACAAGCAACCTAATAAAAACATAATTTCAACACCCATATACACTGTGGTGGCCTCTGCGGTGTTCCACGCCATCGTCTGCTGGGGTGGGGGGAGCGTGGCCATAGGCAGGAGCAGACCCAACAAAGCAAACAAGAGAGCCGACTCCAGTGTCCAGTCCGCATGGATGAGCGAGGATGCGTCTAAGGAGACCGAGGTGTCCGAACCCTGCTCATTCAGCCAAGACCCTGTGAAGCTTGTCTCTCCCTGCGCTTAGCGCTAGCTCCGCAGCCCTGTCTCTTCATCCCCTTCTCTCCAAACGGACTCTGGTGTGGTTGAGACCCAGCAGCTGGTCTCCATGGCCAAAAGGCTCCCGGCAGGCAGCTACAGAAGTTCACAAAAAAGCACCACAGAAGTCACGAAAGTGCCTCCCCTTGTCGCACAGTTCCAATGAGCAGCATAGGGCTCCTTTAATCTTATAATTACACGAAAAACTAGAAAAGCGAACAATTTATTTTCTGCTTAAGCATAAACCTCACTATTTGGCAGAATGAGCGATGTTTAGTATGTTGACCACCAGCTTGATAATGTAACCACAATTTGCATAAATCACTGTAAACTACAGGCACAGTAATAAACATGTTGGATTAGTATATCAAAACTTAAAATAATGGATTTGAAAGAAAGTGTTTTTCAATTACTTGGCCTCAAGGAACACTTCAGAAAAAAGTCATAGCTCTCACATGAAATACTTAATAATTGTGAGTATAAAATCTACAATCCCGATGGCTGCGTTCCTTGTAATGACTTGTTCTTCCTGAGTGTTTGTGCCATTAATGATTGGACATCTGCTGCGTTCAGGAGACACTTTAAAGCGCTTTGCGCGTCGAGGAGGTGAAAAGGTGACAAAAAAAATGATCTACTTACCCATTAGCTTTGCATGTTGCGTACTAAATAATATATTGCGATCGTGTCCCGGTTCTTGGGCTCCATTTATTGCTCCTCAAACAATTTCCCCTCGTATTTATCAGCATCACGGCCAAACACTGGCATTTTCCTTGGACCACAAGCTGTGCATGAAAGCAGGAAAGTATAGGCCTGCTGGCTATAAGTGACACTTGCTGAAAAGCTTAAGTGCAATTACGGCCGCATTTAATGTTAAACTCTATACGCAACAAACGTGTGAATGATGTCTAAGGAACGGGACACTTGTTATTTTGCCAAAAAAAAACTTCCAAGTGTTCAACTCAAAGATGGCAGCCAAATGTTGTGTTGTGCACGATTGCGGCTAATGAACTTACAAATCATTCGCTTTTATTTGGCCTGTTGTTTGTCTTGAAAGAAGATAGGATTGTGACAGTCTGCTTTCTTGCACGCCCTCCAACGCAGGATTTGTTTAGACCCAAAATCCATATCAGAATTCAGTGCGGGATGATCACGGCGGCGCCTCATGGAACTTGACAGTTGGTACCCAATTATTGAAAGCCACCAGCAGATCTCATACTTAAGAGAGAAGGAATACCGAATGAAGTTACTTGTTAGGCTTGTTTTGTTGTGTTTGCTGCTCCTTCTTAAAGCGACAAGATCAGATTTTTCCTTTGTCGCTGTTCATCACCCCTCAGATTTCTAATGCCGTCTAATTTCTCACCTCAACACGGTCCAAACAATGGCAACTTCACACTTGTCACACCTTTGGTCGTGCCACAGACGTCTCCTCTATGTTTCACACAAACATACACACAGACACACACACTCGCCTCCGGTAGTCACATCCGCCACACTTCTTGGTGGCGCTAATCAATCCCTCAAAAACATTCGTCATCAGCACTGCAGGCTCCGTCCTGCTGAGGGACATCTCATTTGGACCTCTTTGCATGTTTGACTGCGGAGAGACGCAATTACCTCATGGATACTTGGGGACAGGACCTTGGCGGGGTAGTATGCACTGACAATTAGACTCGGAACAGACCAGCTGTACACACTAGAGAAGAAGAAGCCCCTGTGTTTAGTCATTAGTCTTCACAAAGTATCTAACTACCTGTCGGTCAAAACCTTTTTGCATTAGCTCTGTTGACACTGTTTTGTTGCTCAGACTTGTAACTGCACTCAAAAAGCCCCAAACTGGAATTGGACAACAAATAAGATATTCATTATAGCCCAAAAACTTAAGGTACCTGGGACTGCAGTTAAAGGCCTACTGAAACCCACTACTACCGACCACGCAGTCTGATAGTTTATATATCAATGATGAAATCTTAACATTGCAACACATGCCAATACGGCCGGGGTTAAATTATAAAGTGCAATTTTAAATTTCCCGCTAAACTTCCGGTTAAAAACGTCTATATATGATGACGTATGCGCGTGACGTCAATCGTTGAAACGGAAGTATGCGGACACATTGAATCCAATACAAAAAACTCTGTTTTCATCTCAAAATTCCACAGTATTCTGGACATCTGTGTTGGTGAATCTTTTGCAATTTGTTTAATGAACAATGAAGACTGCAAAGAAGAAAGTTGTAGGTGGGATCGGTGTATTAGCGGCGGACTACAGCAACACAACCAGGAGGACTTTGAGGTGGATAGCAGACGCGCTAGCCGCCGAACTCACCTTAACTTCCTCCGTCTCTGGGCCGCCGACCGCATCTGTGATCGGGTGAAGTCCTTTGCCGCACCGTCGATCGCTGGAACGCAGGTGAGCACGGGTGTTGATGAGCAGATGAGGGCTGGCTGGTGTAGGTGGATAGCTAATATTTTTAGCATAGCTCTGTGAGGTCTGGTTGCTAAGTTAGCTTCAATGGCGTCATTAGCAACAGCATTGTTAACCTTCGCCAGGCTGGAAAGCATTAACTGTGTAGTTACAGGTCCATGGTTTAATAGTATTGTTGATTTTCTATCTATCCTTCCAGTCGAGGGGTTTATTTATTTTGTTTCTATATGCAGTTAAGCACGATGCTATCACGTTAGCTCCGTAGCTAAAGCATACTTGCCAACCTTGAGACCTCCAATATTGGGAGGTGGGGGGGCGTGGTTGGGGGCGGGGGGCGTGGTTATTTACAGCTAGAATTCACCAACTCGAGTATTTCATATATATTTCATATATATATATATGTGTATGAAATACTTGACTTTCAGTGAATTCTAGTTATATATATATATATATATATATATATATATATATATATATATATATATATATATATATATATATATATATATATATATATATATTTATTTTATTTACATAGAAAAAATAAAAAAATACTTGAATTTCAGTGTTCCGGTGGCTATCCATTAGATGGCAGTATTGTCCTGTTTAACTTCTCTGTTCATGATGAGTATATCATTTCGGCCACCGTGTTCAATGGAGAAGTCTGTTCTACAAAATTTACAGGCAACATACACCTTCCCCTTCAAACTGTCCTGGATGAACTGAAATTCTTGTTTCCATTCGTTTTGGAACTTGCAAGCGTATTTCTTCATCTTGCTCGTCGACGGCGTCGCCATGTCTGTAATTTCCTCATTCTTCTGCTTCGTCTCCTTGTTGTGTGCGCAGTTGTGCACTCTACTCTCTAAAAGCCCTAGATGTTATGACGTCATTGGGCAGGCAAGCTGTTTATATTGTGGGAAAGCGGACGTGAGAACAGGCTGTCCCCACTCAGTCTCAGGTCCGCATTGAGCTGGAGGGGGCGTGGCCTCCAGCTCCGGCTGAATACCGGGAGTTTGTCGGGAGAAAATCTCTGCCGGGAGGTTGTCGGGAGAGGCGCTGAATACCGGGATTCTCCCGCTAAAAACAGGAGGGTTGGCAAGTATGAGCTAAAGTGTTTCGCCGATGTATTGTCGTGGAGATAAAAGTCACTGTGAATGTCCATTTCGCGTGCTCGACTCTCATTTTCAAGAGGATATAGTATCAGAGGTGGTTTAAAATACAAATCCGTGATCCACAATAGAAAAAGGAGGGAGTGTGGAATCCAATGAGCCAGCTTGTACCTAAGTTACGGTCAGAGCGAAAAAAGATATGTCTTGCACTGCATTCTAGTCCTTCACCCTAAAGATCCTCATCCACGAATTTTTCATCCTCGCTCAAATTAATGGGGTAATCGTCGCTTTCTCTGTCCGAATCGCTCTAGCTGCATTGAAAACAATGGGGAAATGTGAGGAGCCTTCCAACCGTTGACGTCACGCTACTTCCGGTACAGGCAAGGCTTTTTTTATCAGCGACCAAAAGTTGCAACTTTATCATCGATGTTCTCTACTAAATCCTTTCAGCAAAAATATGGCAATATCGCTTAATGATCAAGTATGACACATAGAATGGATCTGCTATCCCCGTTTAAATAAAAAAAAATAATTTCAGTAGGCCGTTAAGTTGTTCATCTTCACGCATAGAAGGGTTATTTGCACCTGAACAAAAACTGTGTGACTAGACTTTGGCCCTAGCTCTAAGGCTTTTGGAAAGAGATCTAAGAAAGCCCCCAAACTCAAAGACTTAGGACTGAACTTGCATTCATGTTCAAAGATGTGATACTAAACTTAAAGCTGAACTGGAAGCTTAGGCAAGGTATCCCAGTCAATATAATGCTACTTGGACAACACTTTTGAACAACCCTTTGAGCTTAGGTCAAACTGTTGTTCCAAAGTGGACTAAACTAAAATAAAAAAGACTAAACTGGGACTAATGGAGGCTCTAAGACTCTCGGTCAAAAAGCTGCGTCTGGACTTGGACCCAAACTCAAAGTCTGTTGACGGAATCTTAAACTTGGACCAAACCTGAGAATAACAGCATTGCCCTTTGACATACATGCAGTGGTGTGCAACTGAACTTAAACGCAATCTCATAGATATAGGACTAGACTCAGAAGCAAATGTTGTAGACCAATTAGATATCCAAGCTCAAAGACTTGGAACTTCACTTGGAACTGAACTTATAACTTTGATGGATTATCTTGATTAAAACATATATGTAAGGCCATTTGGGTCTGAACAAAAGGTTGCCATTGTACTTTTAACTTGGGGTTGGACTTGAACCTAAGATCAAAGACTTAACCTTACTTGCGGTACCATATCAGGAAACTCTCTCATGTTGCTGTATATTCTCTTGTAAACAAACGATTAATGACTCGTTAATTGCATGTTATGGCAGGTAACTCTTCCCCCTCGATAAACCTTACTTAAAGGTAGCGTCGTCGCGACTTAATTAGCACTTTCAGAGGCAGCGTGTGTTAGCGCAGCTGGTAAAGGCGCCGAAAAAATAATCATAGGCTGGTCTATTAGCTGTTATTACTCTTTGGTTTGATCACTTCAGGAAAATACGTTTTTGAGCTTCGTTGCAGAAAATGAGACTACTGTTCTTAGGTAAATGTGATGTTTCGCTATGTATGTGTTTAAGTGAGCTGACAGTATGCCGCAAATTAGCATGCAGACATAGAGTGTGTGTGTGTGTGCGTGCGTGCGTGCGTGCGTGCGTGCGTGCGTGCGTGCGTGCGTGCGTGCAGGGTTCACAGGCCCAGGCTTTGACATTCACGCTACACCACCTACGCGCTGGGGTCCCATCTCGGGTCATTTACATATCTTTGAAAGACAGATTGAAAAGAAGGAGAAAGGAGGGACCAGAGCGGCGAGGGAGGAGGTGGGTGGAGGGTGCGGGTGTGAGGGGTCGGGTAGTGTAAGGTTGGGGCGGTGGGTGACAGGAAGCCGGGAGAAAAGGAGGAAAAAGAGCAAGACCAAGCCCGAAGATTAGATTCCCCCCATCAAGAAAATGAGAGGGATGGGGGGCGTGCAGGGGCCTACTGGGAGGATCCTTCTTCATATTTGTGTGTGAATTGTTTATCACGGTGACAGAAGCGTGCCAGGTCTGAGATAAAGGCAGCGCTCCATCACGGGGGCTGTGACAGCGGGAGGACACGGCGCACACTCACCGCCGCAGCCCCAGAAATATTATTAATAGATGCCGACTTGATTTGCCACGATTGCGCCGTCTTGGCACCGCTTGATTGTGGCCTGTGAAGTTTCGTCCAAAGGGGAAGCTATTTTTCATGAAGTGACAGAAGTTGACGCCGTTTCTATCCTACCCCACACCCCACGCCTCTTCCTCCCCCTCTTCTTCCTGCACTACACCCCCTCACCAGCCCACCTCCCCTCCTGCCTTCCTCCTTTCAGTTGAGCAGTTGCATCTCTTTCCAAGGAGCTGATATGCAAGACTGCTTATTATGAGAGCGTGTCAGATTTAGAGGGAGCGAGAAAAAAACAGACAGGGAGGAATAGTTGCTCTTTTGATGGGACGGCCTGTGAGATGGCCTGTAGATGATATCCACTGTCTGCCTATACTGTATGTGCCAAGCATGCCTAAACCTCAGTGGTTCCAAGCAAAATCGCAGCTTTAAGAATAAGTGAAAGTATCACACATGCATAAATTCATAAGTTCACACTCAGATGGTAAACTTGAGTTTTTTTCTTTCTACACACACTAACACACACAGACACACACGTTACATCACGTCAACACCAGTGATGATCCACGCCTCGACTCCAGATGTTCTTCCTGCTCACAACTATGGTAAACCTGATACCTCATTCAGGCCCAAGCTCAAAGACTCTGTACCTGGACATTAAACGTGAACACCAATCTAAATTCAAATATGTTAGGATTGCACTTGGATTCTAATTTGTAGTGGATTCAAACATGCAACTTGGTACTGGACCAAGAAGTGCAAAGATGTATGACAGGACTTGGATTCAAGATCCAAAGCTTGGGATTGCAATTGAACCTCAACTCAGAACTTGGGACCAGACTTGGATTCAAGATGGAAGATGTGGGATTGGGTTTGGAATCCATAAAGTTTCATAGTAAAAATTGTGGCAAGCCTAAGATCTGACTATAGGACTCAACCCAAGTGCAAGGATATGCAACACATTTTTGACCCAAGCGCAGATATGTGGTGTAGGTCCTGGACTCAAAATCTAATACTTAGGACTGAATTTAGAGAAAAACAAAGAACTTGAAACTGGATGTAGTTCCAAGCTCGCAAATGTGGAGTTGGACTACATAAAGTAATTTGTTTTGATTAAAAATTGCAGCATACCAAAGCACAGATTTAGCTTCAAAACATTCACACTGCAGGCTATGTGGGATTAGCCTTAAGGTCAAGGATTTTAGGACTAGAATCTAGAATTAAATCCAAAAATGTTAGGATTATATTTTGAGGCTCGAAATTTGCAAAACCAAGTACAAAGATGTCCAACAAGATTTTGACCCGGGTTCTGATATGTGGGTTAGGTCTCACCATTTTAGACTGGATTTACATCGAAAATCAAAAATGTGGGCTTGGACTTCATAAAATTAACTTGTTTTGATTACAAATCGCAACAGACCAAAGCGTACAACTTTGCACTAAACCAAAGATGAGTTACAATACTTTCACCTTGCAGGTTATTAGGGATTGGCTTAAAGGGGAACTGCACTTTTTTGGGTAGTTTTGCTTATCATTCACAATCCTTATGAGAGACAAGAAGCCACAAGTTTTTTTTGGTTTTTTTCGCATTCTAACATATAGAAATCGACTCGTTCTTGGTGGCTAGCAATGCAGCTAATGGGAGCAATCAATTCTACCACTAAATCACTTTAAACAGGAATTCAAAAACTGTCAACGATACTTCATTTACGTTCCGTAACCTGTATAATAACCAAGCTGTAGCAACATTGTTATTGTAGGAGGAAACACAGAGGAACTCTTTTTCTATCGTACTAACACATCGGCCTGCTGCGGTATTAGCTGTAAACGCTAACTACAGAAAGAGATAAGATAGCTTCTACGTCAGCACGAAACACGTTTGAGTAGGAACAAATTTGCCACCAAAATTTGTTGCAGGAAGTCGTAAGTGCACTGCTATTGAAATTAAAGTAAATGTGCCAAATAATTAGTTCTGGCTTTGCATAGAAATGCCCAAAATACGGTAAATATTGAGCATATTAAATATTGTTATGATCGTGTCTGTAAATACATTATATATAGATTTGCCGTGTATATATATATATATAAGTGTGTGTGTGTGTGTGTGTGTGTGTGTGTGTGTGTGTGTGTGTGTGTGTGTGTGTATACAAATCCCGTTTCCATATGAGTTGGGAAATTGTGTTAGATGTAAATATAAACGGAATACAATGATTTGCAAATCATTTTCAACCCATATTCAGTTGAATGCACTACAAAGACAACATATTTGATGTTCAAACTGATGAACTTTTTTTTTTTTTTGCAAATAATCATTAACTTTAGAATTTGATGCCAGCAACACGTGACAAAGAAGTTGGGAAAGGTGGCAATAAATACTGATAAAGTTGAGGAATGCTCATCAAACACTTATTTGGAACATCCCACAGGTGAACAGGCAAATTGGGAACAGGTGGGTGCCATGATTGGGTATACAAGTAGATTCCATGAAATGCTCAGTCATTCACAAACAAGGATGGGGCGAGGGTCACCACTTTGTCGACAAATGCGTGGGCAAATTGTTGTACAGTTTAAGAAAAACCTTTCTCAACCAGCTATTGCAAGGAATTTAGGGATTTCAGCATCTACGGTCCGTAATATCATCAAAGGGTTCAGAGAATCTAGAGAAATCACTGCACGTAAGCAGCTAAGCCCATGACATTCGATCCCTCAGGCTGTACTGCATCAACAAACAACATCAGTGTGTAAAGGATATCACCACAAGGGCTCATGAACACTTCAGAAACCCACTGTCAGTAACTACAGTTGGTCGCTACATCTGTAAGTGCAAGTTAAAACTCTCCTATGCAAGGCGAAAACCATTTATCAACAACACCCAGAAACGCAGTCGGCTTCGCTGAGCCTGAGCTCATCTAAGATGGACTGATACAAAGTGGAAAAGTGTTCTGTGGTCTGACGAGTCCACATTTCAAATTGTTTTTGGAAACTGTGGACGTCGTGTCCTCAAAGAGGAAAAGAACCATCCGGATTGTTATAGGCGCAAAAATGAAAAGCCAGCACGTGTGATGGTATGGGGGTGTATTAGTGCCCAAGACATGGGTAACTTACACATCTGTGAAGGCGCCATTAATGCTGAAAGGTACATACAGGTTTTGGAGCAACATATGTTGCCATCCAAGCAACGTTACCATGGACGCCCCTGCTTATTTCAGCAAGACAATACCAAGCCACGTGTTACATCAGCGTGGCTTCATAGTAAAAGAGTGCGGGTACTAGACTGGCCTGCCTGTAGTCCAGACATGTCTCCCATTAAAAATGTATGGCGCATTATGAAGCCTAAAATACCACAACGGAGACCCCGTTTCCATATGAGTTGGAAAATTGTGTTAGATGTAAGTATAAATGGAATACAATGATTTGCAAATCTTTTTCAACCCATGTTCAATTGAATGTACTACAAAGACAAGATATTTGATGTTCAAACTCATAAACTCATAAACTGTTGAACAACTTAAGCTGTTAAATTCTCTCGCTGCTGCTCTATTCCCGTGTTCTACTGCGTGACTGATCGCCTTGAGTTTAAACTCTGCGTCGTAAGCGTGTCTCTTAATAGGAGCCATTTTTGGGTCTTTACATAAAGTTTAGGTCTCGCAACTACGGTTAGCAGCCGCCAACTTCATTTTCCCCCGTAGAAGAAGAAGCGCTTCTTCTTCTATGGTAAGCAGCCGTAGAAGAGGGAAAATGAAGTCGGCGTAGTTACCGTAGTTGCGAGACCTGTTGTGGCTCAATATTGGTCCATATATAAGGATTGGATGTTTTTAGGTGCGCCTTATAGTGCGGAAAATACGGTAGATATATATATATATATATATATATATATATATACATGTGTATATACATATATATGTATATATATATACTGTATATGTATATGTATATATATATATATATATATATATATATATGTATATATATACAGTATATATATATATTTATATATATGTATATATATATCTATATGTATATATATATATATATATATATATATATATATATATATATACATCTATATATATATATATATATATATATATATATATATATATATATATATATATATATATATATATAGATGTATATATATGTATATATATGTATCTATATATATGTGTGAGTGTATATGTATATATATGTATGTATGTATGTATTAGGGTTGTACGGTATACTGGTACTCATAAAGTACTGCTATACTAATGTATCAAAAACAGTACTATACTGCTTCTGAAAAATACCGATTTCCTTTTTTTTTTACGGGCATGACGGCGCGCCGTCGTCACATCATGACATTGCTGGTTTTACGAGCAGAGGCGCATGTACGGCAACGCACACGCACAGAGTTCTAACAAGCACACAAGGCGTGTTGACAGAAAAGGGAGAATAGATGCATTTTGGCTTTAAAACTTATGATAAAGGTGAAGATATAACGCTGAAATGCCGCTCATCAAGAGGTGGATTAAAACATGGCTAGCCAGCTAATGTCCATCCGCAGTTGTCAGTGTTTTAGCTACTGTAATATGATTGTCCATGTTTTTCCGTCTGCTCAGATTGGTGTCCTATCGCCTCAAAAGCCATTCAGCTGCTGACGCAGAAGCGAGCTCACTTCTTGCTAATGCCGTAACAGTATGAGTGTCTCTGTGAGCGATGTGTTACTACGCTACGAAAACAGTTACTTAGCGTTTGCTAAATGAAGTATTGTTGGCGGTTTTTGGATGCATTTTTAGAATGATTTAGAGGCATAATAGGTTTCCCACATTTGCAGCATTGCTAGCCACCTAGAACGAGCTGATTATTACAAAATAAAATGCAACATTTAAAAAAAAAATACAAATGGGTGAACAATAAGCAAAATTCCCCCCAAAATACAGTTCTCCTTTAAAAGTTTTATTTTCTACATTTAAAACACTTTCTAGTGGTCTGCATAATATGTAATGGTGGTTCTATGGTTAACATTTTATGTTTTACAGACAATTTTCAAGCTGCTTTCTGACCGTCTCTTCAGTGGGTGGTCTTATTTATGTGGCTCCGCTCAAACTGCGTCTTCTACCCGTTAGCCATTTTGTAGGTTTTAGCGCTTCCATATGGAGTCTACTGACAGATATAAGTTGGAATCATATGCTACTTTATATTAGAAATGGCAACAGCAGACGTAGCATGTGCATGTACGAGCCAGTCTTCCCCACAATAAGAAAATAGAGGAAAAGGTGCTTAATGACTACAGCGCGGACAACAATGGTGGACTCGCACAAACCATTTAGAGTAAATCTGTACCATATATGGAAATATCCGCTGATGTCACAATTGGGAAATTCTTTGCAATTGGGGCAAATTCCAAACCGCTTGTTTGGCGGGGGGATGAAGGAAAGCAAAATTGTTTTATAAATATACCTCCGCCAAGCCACCATGGTTTGAGTTCAAAATTTTCAAGACTTATGCAGGTCCCAAATAGTACAAAAATAGGTACCAATAGGTAAGAAAAGTTAGTTTTTGCATAACAGGTCCCCTTTAAAGCTAAACTAAAAATAAGTATCCCACTTGTCAAATACATAAATTTGCACTCGCACACACACATACACATACACATACGCATATAGATTTAGAGCCCCTAAAAGCCCCTAGCGGAGTTTGCGTGTACGGCCATCAGAGGGCGATGCTGATCCAGATGTGTGAAGGAAGTAGGTCTAAACTTTTAGTTGCCAAACTTCTTTTTTAGCCAACAGAACTGTGGATTCAAATATGGGTCCAGGGCACACCAACTGGCTTCACAGACCCCCCCGCAAGCCCTCCACCACTTCCGCCAGGAGCGCCAGACAGCATGGAGGATGCGTGACAGTAACAAAGAAACTGAAACCTTTGAGTTGTTCAACAATGTCACCTCCGACCACAGACGAACGTCTGTAGACCGTAACGGCAGCCAGGCGCCGCCCCCTCTGACCTTGTTTGCACGTCGCGGCCACCATGAGAGGAACACTTGGCCGTGTTTCTCAGGTCTCTTCTCGCCACTGCACCTGGCGACCGCAACCCCTGTCCTCACTCGTCGGAAGTGGGGGAGAGGGGGGGCTGCGGTCGCATGCACGCTCATGCATACACACGGTGGAGCCCTAACCTCATACAGGAAGTGCGCTTATCTTTGGTGCACTGCGCTGATACTGCAGCCAGGGGCCACAGTGTGGGTGTCACACCTGCTGGGTGGGTGAGAGAAGGGGTCGGGGGAGGGGGGATGACAATGACAGATGAAGACACTCGGATAACTCCTCCGAGCTCATGCGGGACATCTCAAGTCTCAGCTCTCAGCCGGGTGGGGCTTGTTTGGAGTGTGTGCGTGTGTTTTTTTTAATGGGGGGGGGGCCTTCACATGACCTGTACCTCTACCGGGACCTGGGCCCCCAGCATACATCACACACTCGGAGACATTTGCTTTATTCCACGCCCGCCGTGCTCCGTTAGTGTTCCGTCTCAGGAGTCAATGTTGAGCATCAGCTGACAAATTAATTCCAATAATATTCAAATGTGGCGGCGGCAGGTTCCTCCTGATTTGGAATGATGCGTATTCAATCTGCGCCCGGTCACAGTCTGCTTTTGGAGTGTTCTGTTTTTCAAGCAATCTATTTCTGATATTGCTCCATTTTCCCTCAAAACAGAGCACCGTGTTCACCCTGTGGCCTTGTAACGTTACGCCACCTTTGATGGGATCCCCCCACACACCCAACACCCCCTCCCCCCGCCACACCATCCCCACCCTCTTTCCCTTGCCATTTGAATAAACGCACTTAATTAAATCAAACCTGAAATAGTGTAGCTTTTAATTGAAAGAGAATTATCCTCTATATGATTTGAGAAATGATCTCTGGGGAGGTCGTGGTGCTTTTTCAGCAGCTCACCAATTAGACACTTGTCTCTTAAATGCAAACTACCTCCGAAGGAAGTGGCCCGCATTAGGCCTTAATGATTCGGGCACTTACCAATTACACCAGCAACGCATTTCCTTTTCTCGTTAAAACAAGACATCATTTTATCCTCATCTTTATTTCACTGCATGCCTCATAAAAAGCTGCCGCTTGGCTAGCGGGTTAAGTGTATTCTGTTTTTCTATCTTTATTTTTTTGTTATTTACAGTCACACTATTAATATGGTGAGATGGAGTAATAAATATCTTTAAACATTTATATGGCCATTTCTTTAGGTACACCATCTAACACCATCCAATAGAAACATTAGAGAACACATATTATTAACAAAGATAATAATACTCACTTTTGACACTGTCACACATGAATATTTTTTCTATTGTTTTTATTAGTGAGCACGATACCTATAATATTTTGGTAACACTTTAGTATGGGGAACATATTCACCATCAATTAGTTGCTTATTAACATGCAAATTAGTAACATATTGGCTCTTAATTAGTCATTATTAAGTACTTATTAATGCCTTATTCTGCATGGCCTTATTATACAACCAGTAAGCCATTAACTAAGAGTCTTCTCTCAATAACCTCAGAATTATTGTTTATTAGTATGTTATAACATCTTACATATCTTATGTGTTCCCCTCGTGTCCAAATAACTCTAAATTTAGTCTTTGTTACTTAGAAGATGTTCCCCATACTAAAGTGTTACCAATATTTAATTTTATGTATTTATGTATTTATTTGACAGGGACAGTACAATTAAACATTGCTAGCCACAGGTAACCAATGTCAAAGTACATAGGACTTCTAGCCACAGGCTAATATGCAACCCTTGTCCCTGGTTAGGCTTTTAAAAAAAAGTTGAGAAAAGTGTAAAATACATACAAAAGTATTAAGACAAGTACAAAAATAAAAACACATTGAAAATAATTGGCCCCATTTGTCCATACTACATCCTGTTCTAGTGTTCACACTTCTGATTTTCCTTGAGCCACTTTCTCAGTTTTGTGGAGAAAAGTTTAATGTCCGACTGTGACTTTAACTCCAGTGGCAAAGAGTTCCACAGATGTGTGAGGCCTTCAGTGAGAACACAGACTGACCCAGAGTGGTCCGGCACCTTTTCACTCTACAGCTCCCACCGACTGCAGCTGGAGTCTGCACACCTTCACTACTGTATCTTTGTATTTCTTGACACATCACATCAGGGGATAATCCATTAAGACATTTAAAAACAGCTTTTAAAAATGAGAAATTTATCAAATTATCAAAACTCATCATGTTATATTTTTGAGTAATAAGGCAGTGATTATGCTTCATTAGTTTTTTATCAAAAATCTCAAATATCTTTAGTGTTTGTTTGTATAACGACAACAATATATTTATTTTCACGCACGCATTTTAAGGCTGACCAAGGTTGTTTTTTTTGGTTTAATTTTCCCCGGACGATATTTGGTCTTATTCTTCCGAGGCTCCAAATTCGGATTATTTGGTCTTGGCAGAGGTGTGCTTTAGTACTTTAATTCAACGTTATAGATAATTAATGTGGTTGCAGTTTGCGCCGATGTATGACCGCACTGTGTGGGGCTGACCACGCTATTCAAATTCTTAAAATAATTTAACATGATCTAAAGTTGTCTGTGATCCATAAAGTTAAATAAATAATATGTTGACGCTCTCCAGAGTGAATGGGTCAGTGTGACGCCACCACATTAGGTAATCAGTAATAATGAATCAGTACATAATCAGTACAAGAGACATTAAAATAAACACATTTGGGTTTTTCTTCAAATTTTCATGGCGTTAGAACAACTTACTAAATAAATACATGATCGTTGGAAAGACATATAATTTTTTCAATGCATTCATCCATCCATCCATTTTCTACCGCTTTTCCCTTTCGGGGTCGCGGGGTTGCTGGAGCCTATCTTAGCTGCATTCGGGCGGAAGGCGGGGTACACCCTGGACAAGTCGCCACCTCATCACAGGGCCAACACCGACAGACAGACAACATTCACACTCACATTCACACACTAGGGCCAATTTAGTGTTGCCAATCAACCTATCCCCAGGTGCATGTCTTTGGAGGTGGGAGGAAGCCGGAGTACCCGGAGGGAACCCACGCAGTCACGGGGAGAACATGCAAACTCCACACAGACAGATCCCGAGTCGGGATTGAACTCAGGGCCTTCGTATTGTGAGGCACCTGCACTAACCCCTGTTTCACCGTGCTGCCCTATGATTTATTTAATTTTATTATATTTTTTCTGTGAAGGAAAAATATACTTTTAGGCCTATTATGTTCTCTTGTTGTTTAAATCAAGGACCCTGCACTTTAAAACTAAATTAAAATACAGTGTGGTCTAAATGTGTTAAGTGCAACCATAACATTGACAAAAGAGGGCAGCAGGCGGCTGCTGATGGTCTGGACAGACCTTGTGTGTGTGTGTGCGTGCGTGTGCACGTGTCTATGTGTGTGTGTGTGTGTGTGTGTGTGTGTGTGTGTGTGTGTGTGTGTGTGTGTGTATGAACAAGACAAGAGGATTGGGTCAGGGTGAAGCGGGCCTGGTTCCACTCAGTAGGCCCCCACCCCCTTTCCTCCTGTCTGCAATGTGAGATCAGTTTACTTGAGTTCATCACCGTGTGGGTCAGCACACACACACACACACACACACACACACACGCACACACACACACAAATGAGGTGCGCATGTGGTCCCAAGTTAGTCTGTGTGTGAGTGTGAGTAAATACAAAAGCGTGGCTCTTCTCTTTCTTCTCCATCTCCACTCAGAGAGATATATGAAGGCAGTGTGTGGATGCGCTTGTGAACTATCAGCCAGACCACATCTGAGGAACTGTGCTGAGCGAGCAGATTACACGCTGACGTCTTCGTCCTGCTCTCCTCCTCTTCTTCTTCTTCTTCTCCTCACATGAGGTGACCACTGGGTGACACATGTGGCCTCGCATTCTTTCCCCAATCTGGTGAATTTGATGACTATTAGCTACTGTGCATCAGCAGTACGTCACATTAGTGGGGCAAAAAGTCTACCTTACGAGTGAAATGGTTTTAAATAGTTGTTATTAAGTAAATTATAATTTCTCTCAGATTGTTTTCCCCCATTTCATCCGTCTCAACATTCTCTCATTATTATATTTCATTGTCATCATTAATATTCGCACTCATGTAGAGTTGTACTTTGGTACTTTAGTTTGTTAGTTGCCAACTTTAAAATACATTTGGTGCTTGGGCCCCAAAACAACACAATTTTAACATTTAACATGCCAGTAGTTGTATGAGG
Source organism: Entelurus aequoreus (assembly GCF_033978785.1). NCBI lineage: Eukaryota > Metazoa > Chordata > Actinopteri > Syngnathiformes > Syngnathidae > Entelurus > Entelurus aequoreus. Next base: position 40,510,960 of record NC_084734.1, read on the forward strand.
TATATTTAATAATAATGTACAACATGTACCTGGGAGGGGCAGCAAGGTGGAACAGGGGTTAGTGCATGTGCCTCACAGTACGAAGGTCCTGAGTTCAATCCCGACTCGGGATCTGTCTGTGTGGAGTTTGCATGTTCTCCCCGTGACTGCGTGGGTTCCCTCCGGGTACTCCGGCTTCCTCCCACCTCCAAAGACATGCACCTGGGGATAGGTTGATACGCAAACTAGCAGTGGGAAGGCTCATAACCCACATATTATTTTGAAACCTGAAGCAACAATTAGCCGAGAGACAGCTCATATCCCAAACAACTTCTGAACTTGGGTACTTGTGTCCCAAGAACTGTACTGAAGATCGTATTGAAACTAAAACATTTTTTCCCATCCATTAAACAAGACAGTGTATGAAAAACAGGGGCAAAATTATGGAAACATTGCATTGCGCCTAAACCGGAATCATCAAGTGTGGCGCACAAAAAACGACGGACTGCTGAAGTTGCTTTGTAACCTTAAGTTGTTAAGATTATTAAATGGAACTTTAACTTCATGCACTGTCGTTTGTTAGTCTAACTTTGTGTAACTTATTTCACATATTTGCTTGAATTTGACAGCTTATGTCAGTTTAGGAGAGACATTAATTTCCCTAAACATTGAAGTTATTTATTTATTTTTTATTTTTTTGTCCTGTCCAGCTTCTCAGACAAATCATATAGTAGATGTATATGCCCATATCGGCTGTTCAGATTTACTTTAAAGATTGAAGTTAAAGTTTAAGACCAAAGTTTGTGAGCTCTGCTACATTAAAGTTCATTTTAATCAGTCAAATTTTGTTAAAGTTGTTTGACTCAGTTTGTTCACTAGAGTTAAAGTTATGATTCATAAATAGTTTTAGTAAAAACGATACATTTCAATAAAGATGGTTAACTCAGGGTTTTGATAACCCACGTTCGTCACCAATTGTAGTTGTTAGTTTCAAGTTACTTTTTTATGAGTAAACGTTGTTTGTTAGCTGGCTAAAACCTTCACAGGTTGTGTCGTCTCTTCTGTGTTGTGACCTTCAACCGCCACTTGATAAACGACGCGATCGACTCGCTAGAATATTCCTCGACCTACGCCCGCTCGTCTTGCATCGCAAAGCTTTGTGTGATTCCCCTTCATGCCACAGCTGCCAATAATAATGCCAATCATATTTTCCAACAGTAACTGACTGACTGCACAGAGTCACTTTGCTGCAACGTCGTCAGGAGGTCAAGGCTGGAGGTCATATGTGCGTCTGTGTTGTTTCAAGTTTTCCAATCCACACTCTCATGTAGCTAAAGAAGACAACCAAAGTATTAGAAACAGCTCGAAGAGTGGCGCTAGTACAGATGCGCGATATGGCCTGAAATCTATATTGCGATATGTATTTTAGCAGCCTCCTGCAATAAGTATAGATATCTCAATGTATAATTTGGTATATAGAAGTTAATAGAATTAGATCGGATTACCACAGCTTCTAATTTGGCTGCTGACATATGCAGTAACATATTGCGTCCTTGGCGGTTGTATTATTTTATCAAGACTATTATTAATCTACATGATAATTTACTGTTGATGTCAGGTTAATTTATATTGTAACATGGTTCTATCTTCTGTGAATTTATAATAAGCACTTATTATTCTGTTGTTTGGATACTTTACATTAGTTTTGGGCGATACTACAAATTTGGGTATCCAAGGACGACCAAGTAGTTACAGAGGCAGTATTGCTCATACCAATGCTGATACTGATACTTCGAATATTCAAGATCATTTAATGATGCAATTTTTGATGACAGTTACAATCAACAAAAAACATAAGATGACGGGCGAGAATACTAATTGTGTTAAATTGGGAAGCAAGAGCGCCTCCCTCCCTCATCCGCTGGGTTAGAGATATTCTTTATTTCCTCAAATTGGAGAAGATTCTTCTCCAGGGTAGGGTTGTACAGTATACCGGTATTTGTATAGTACCGTGATACTAATGAATCATATTCGATATTATACCGCCTCTGAAAAGTACCGGTCCTCCACTCCCCGCGCCCCCCCGTCGTCTTCACTTCGTGTCCTTTCTGGTTTACGAGCAGGCGAGCATGTTCGGCAGCGCACAATCACTGAGTACTTACAAGCAGACACAGTGTGTAGACAGAAAAAGGACAACGGACGCATTTTGGCTTAAAAACTAACGATAAAGGTGAAGTTATAACACTGAAACACCCTCAGGAAGAGGTGATTTAAGACATGGCTAGCTAGCTAGCGGCTAACGTCCATCCGCAATCGCCAGTGTTTTAGCTACTTCTAAATCACTAATCCTCGCCTCCATGGCGACAAATAAAGTAAGTTTCTTACAAGTATCATCCCTGCAGGAAATGAATAGCTAAACATGTTTCACTACACACTGTAGCTCACCGGCGTCAAAATGTAAACAAACGCCATTGGTGGATCTACACCTGACATCCACTGTAATGATACCAATTACAAGAGCGTAGCTAGTCGATACTACTATGATTACGTCGATATTTTTTAGCATCACAACATCTTCTATCGTTTTTTTTTTAAATGTATATTATGTTTATTAACTCAGGAAATATGTCCCTGGACACATGAGGACTTTGAATATGACCAATGTATGATCCTGATACCCAAATTTGTGGTATCATCCAAAACTAATGTAAAGTATCAAACAACAGAAGAATAAGTGATTATTACATTTTAACAGAAGTGTTGATAGAACATGTTAAAAGAGAAAGTAAGCGGATCTTAACTGTAAATGAACAAGAAGATTAATAATCCATTTTCTACCACTTGTCTTTAATAATTTTGACTAAATAATTGAATGGAAAATGACACAATATGTTACTGCATACGTCAGCAGACTAAATTAGGAGCCCTTGTTTGTTTACTTACTACTAAAAGACAAGTTGTCTTCTATGTTCACTATTTTATTTAAGGACACAATTACAATAAGAAACATATGTTTAATGTACCCTAAGATTTTTTGTTTAAATAAAGACAATAATGCTTTTTTATGTGGTCCCATTTATTTAGAAAAGTATCAAAATAATTTTGATACCGGTACCAAAATATTGGTATCGGGACAACACTAGTCCAGGGTGTTCCCCGTCTTCCACCCGAATGCAGCTGGGATTGGCTCCAATTCAACACGGATTCAAATGCAATACAGAAAATAAACTTTTTTTTTACTATTATTTATTCTTACATTTATAGAGGCAATCAGGTGGCTCTTAATACCGCTGTCTATGGCTTTATGGTATTAGATTTACCTGTACTTATTTGACTGATACTTTTTTTGTTCTCCTATCTTTTTCTTTTTCATTGTGTGTGTCTTCTTTGGGGGCCAAAAAGGAACATTTGATATGTGATTGTACTTCTGGAAATTGTATTTGCCTTAAAACTCTATAAACAAATTAACAAAAAAAATATATAGGATGATGGTGTAAACAATATCAGCTAAATATTCAGGATATTCCCTTCTATTGGCTCTGATTCAAATAATTTGGTTTCCCCCCCCCAAAAGCCTTCCTATGTCCAGGGACTTATTTCCTGAGTTTGTAAAATATTACACAAGTTACAGACAACAATTTTGTCATAGTAAAAATATTTAGATTCCCTATATAATGATACTCGGTATCAATACTGTCAATATTTATATTGATTCGCCCACACCTGTTTAGATTCAAGAGCTTAGTGGTTAGCATAGCTTATTGTATCCTTCTAAGGTGCGTAGTGGAACATGTGTCGCTTTTCCTCGTTCTCCAATTATAATGAAACTTTTAAGAACGGCAGTTTATTTGCCGCCATGGAGGCGAGGATTGCTGACTTAGAAACGGCTTTGCAATGTGGATGAACGTTAGCTTTTAGCTCGCTAGCGAGAATGCTACATTACGTTGAGGACATGGTCATTCTCGTTGCTGTTAAATTTGTGGGACACAGTTAGAATGTGTCATCAACATGCATCATCACGTCTATATCACGCAACCCTAGATGCTAACCAACAATCGTAAATGCTTTTAAGTAGCAGTGTTTGAGGTAGATTCTAAGTAAATAATTGAGTACTGATCAAAGCTCTGTTAGTCATGTCTGCCTGCCTACTGCTGGACCTCATGTGGTATCATCTTGACGAGATAAGATGCAGTGTATTTAAAACGGTCATTCAAGCTGATATTTGACCCAAGTTAAGTTTTGAATCTTAGAACGACGCTCCGCTCCTTTCTAACATGACCTCTGCCGCCTCATGGCTGGCACGGAACGTGGAGGTGGGGAGAGGCGGTCTTTGAAAAATAAGCCCTCTTTTAGGCAGAGTGGATTCAGATGGTTTGGCTGCTGCTCAAAAGCGAGCAGCTCTCTGGGTCAGCTTATTATTTCAATGAATGCAAGGCGCTGATCTTCTCAAGTGTGCCGCACTTCAATCAAGAGACCCAGCAGGCCTGGCGCACTTTGGGTCAAGGCTGCGGTCTCGGCTGAAGACCCGAGCCGGTCTGGAGCGGGCCACAGACTCTCCAAACACTGGCAGTGTATAGAGGCAGATAAATATATGATGGACTTGAGCAGGAAAAGAAAGACGAACAGGATGGCAAGTTTGTTTGAAGGAAGCAGATATGCAGATGGAAGGACTTGTCTTGCTTGCAAAAAAATATGGTTACCTCCACTAAGGAGTTATTTACGAAGCAGGATTGTGCAAATAACAGCAGATGCAGTTTTCACAAAACTTTGTATTCAATGCCAGACAGGGTAATGACCCACTTGCTCCAGCAGATGGAGCTGTGCTGAAATAAGCTCACTGTGTTGGCAGTTGTAGTTCCTGCTTTGTGATATAGTTGACAGACATCTGATCTGTTTTTTGTTGTCAAGATTACACAAACACAACATCTCAGCCTGACTGACTACTAGGAGATAAAGCAAATAGGTGTATAAGGTACATTCTATTCCAGGGGTACCCAAAGTCTCAAGTTAAAAACATTTTTATTGAATTTAAAAAAAATGGTATTATTCTAATCCATTCTCTGCCGCTTGTTACTCTCGGTGTCTCCTAGCCGCTCACGCAAATCATAATGTCTAAAAATGCATTTCCCCATCGGTATACATACTGTATATATATATATATATATATATATATATATATACACACACAGCCCGGCCCCCGGCCAAATTTTTTTAACCCAATGCGGCCCCTGAGTCAAAAAGTTTGGGGACCCCTGTTCTATTCTATTTTGAGTCTGTATGTCTGACTAAAATTCTTCTTAAAAACAACCAAATGAGTGGCAAAGGGTGGACAGGACTCTGGGCAAAGTAAAAACCTGTCAAGTTTTGTTGCAAATCTGCACTGTTTGTAAAGAGTGTATGTTTTGATATTGTTGTAGCATTTTATTCGATGGTCTTTTTCATGAAAGAATCTATAGTGTCCAGATGACCGAAATTTAACTAACAAGTTCTCTTTATGTAATGTTTGCTCCTCAAAAAGAATTTGACAGTTATTTCCCATAATATCAATTGTTTTTTGAGTAATGGTTTGATAACTAACAACTTAGTTGGAACTCCCTCTTTCTATCACCAGACTCGATATGTCGCCCCTTCTTGGTGTGATGTCATTTACAGAGCTGGAGCTCATTTTCCTGCATAAACAGTGTGGATAAAGGGATGTAAAAATAGGTCCACACTTTCCCAATATCCGCTATATTAGGAAATGTATGCAATGAAACATCTGGAAACATATTTAATATTTCCTTCAAATTCTGTGTGAAAATATCATGATTTAGGATGAAGATGCTACCAAAACACATACTACATAATAGAGGTGCGAATCTTTGGGCACCTCATGATTCAATTACGATTCAGGAGCTAAGATGCGATTAAAAATCAATTATTGATGCATCTTTGATTAATGTTTATTAATGCAGTTTTAACTTTCTTTTCGTTTCACTTGCAACATTAAAAAAACAATTCATTTGGAATAAGAAACAGTTCAATTAATTCCCACATTTATTAAATAAATGGAAATGTGTGCAAAACTGCACCATAGGTTCCCGATAATAAAGGAGCTTTTCCGATCCCTCAGTAAGGTATCTTATATCAGTCAGCCAAATTTTAGAACTGTCTGCATTATTTTTTTTACGATAAATAAATCGATTATTGACGTTTACTAATCGATTCTATAATACAAAACCCAAAACCAGTGAAGTTGGCAGGTTATGTAAATCGTAAATAAAGACCGAATACAAAGATTTGGAAATCCTTTTCAACTTATATTCAATTGAATAAACTGCAAAGGCAATATACTTAACGTTTGAACTGGTAAACTTTGTTATTTTTTGGAAATATTAGCTCATTTGGAATTTGATGCCTGCAACATGTTTAAAAAAAGCTGGCACAAGTGGCAAAAAATACTGAAAAAAGTTGAGGAATGCTTTAAAACATTTATTTGGAACATCCCACAGGTGAACAGGCTAATTGGCAACCGGTGGGTGCCATGAATAGGGAAAAGCAGCTTCCATGAAATGCTCAGTCAATCACAAACGAGGATAGGGCGAGGGTCACCACTTTGTCAACAAATGTGTGAGCAAATTGTTGAACAGTTTAAGAAAAACCTTTCTCAACCAGCTATTGCAAGGAATTTAAGGATTTCACCATCTACGGTCCGTTATATCATCAAAGGGTTCAGAGAATCTGGAGAAATCACTGCACGTAAGCAGCTAAACCCGTGACCTTCGATCCCTCAGGCTGTACTGCATCAACAAGCGACATCAGTGTGTAAAGGATATCACCACATGGGCTCAGGAACACTTCAGAAACCCACTGTCAGTAACTACAGTTGGTCGCTACATCTGTAAGTGCAAGTTAAAACTCTCCTATGCAAGGCGAAAACCGTTTATCAACAACACCCAGAAACGCCGTCGGCTTCACTGGGCCTGAGCTCATCTAAGATGGACTGATACAAAGTGGAAAAGTGTTCTGTGGTCTGACAAGTCCACATTTCAAATTGTTTTTGGAAACTGTGGACGTCGTGTCCTCCGGACCAAAGAGGAAAAGAACCATCCGGATTGTTATAGGCGCAAAGTTGAAAATCCAGCATCTGTGATTTTATGGGGGTGTATTAGTGCCCAAGACATGGGTAACTTACACATCTGTGAAGGCGCCATTAATGCTGAAAGGTACATACAGGTTTTGGAGCAACATTTGTTGCCATCCAAGCAACGTTACCATGAACGCCCCTGCTTATTTCAGCAAGACAATGCCAAGCCACGTGTTACATAAACGCGGCTTAAAATAAAAGAGTGTGGGTACTACACTGGTCTGCCTGTAGTCCAGACCTGTCTCCCATTGAAAATGTGTGGCGCATTATGAAGCCTAAAATACCACAACGGAGACCCCCGGACTGTTGAACAACTTAAGCTGTACATCAAGCAAGAATGGGAGAGAATTCCAACTGGGAAGCTTAAAAAATGTGTCTCCTCAGTTCCCAAATGTTTACTGAGTGTTGTTAAAAGGAAAGGCCATGTAACACAGCGGTGAACATGCCCTTTCCCAACTACTTTGGCACGTGTTGCAGCCATGAAATTCTAAGTTAATTATTGTTTGCAAAAAAAAAAAAAGTTTATTAGTTTGAACATCAAATATCTTGTCTTTGTAGTGCGTTCAATTGAATATGGGTTGAAAAGGATTTGCAAATCATTGTATTCCGTTTATATTTACATCTAACACAATTTCTTAACTCATATGGAAACGGGGTTTGTACATATTATTATGAATGTGCCTGTTACTTCATTACATAAATACTTTCAGCATGTATATACAACTTTGATGGAGGTGATTGGATGTTTTTTAGAGGACTTTCTAGGTGAAAGAGAGATACTCCTATTTGCTCCATTGACTTTAATGAATGTTTTTTAAAGAGTTAGAATGCATAAAAAAGAGAAACACATATGTGTTCTTATCTTACATAAGGATTGTGAATGATAGGCAAAATCCGAAAAACAAACGTGCAGTTCCCCTTTAAGGTACCATATCACCAATTAGTTATTTTGGTACAATAAAAACACAAACTACAGTACTAGTTCCCTCCAAAGAGTTCTGTACCTACAGTAGCATTTCTTTGACTAAATTCAGGACTAGTTGGTGCTGATCCAAATCAAGATCGTTAAACCTCGGCTTGTGTCTGCTAATTCTAGTTTTAGGTTATGACTGTTTTACTTCCTCGACTCGTGCGAAGAGTTATTAACGTGCCTCCAAACGAGTGAAAACAAACAATTATAGCCATGAGTCACCATCAAGCATGGAAGTAATCTTGGCTGTTTGGTCCTCCACGTGCAAGCGCACTGCTGTTTGTTTGCGTTGAGTCCTTGCGTAAAAGATCGCCCTCTTTGCGGCAAGCTTCCATAAACACTGGCTGGGATGTAATCAGACCACCATTGACCACGCAAAAACAAAGGACACCTCACACACTAAAGTACAACTAACAAACAATTAAGAGCAGCGAGTGAAACACAATCGCAGTTGAATGGCCGCCATCATGGCCGCCTGACCGAGTCCACCACCGGTTGGAAGCAGCCTTGCGAGAAGGTTAACTGGACGATGTTCGGTGTTATTCCTCCGTGGGCATCTGTTCCATTGCTTACATTAGCCGTTATGGACTGCGCCAATACTCGTCATGGACCCCGGAGTTGTGTAATTCAGAATTAGCAAAGCGTGCCATCCAGCAGCTCGGCCACGCCTGATAGGCTAATGTGGGGTGTAATGACGGCCAATTAGAAGGGATCAGCAAGCAGGACATGCTAACACGGCGGACCAAGCAGTCCTGTTGTTAGCCCCTTTCCCCCCATGGCACTGATCCTTTATCAGCGCTAGTTTTCTGCATCACATAGCATTGGGTCGAAAAGGGTCCAAAAAGGGTGTTGGACCACCCACTCTGTTGCCATTTTGCTGCACTTTGGATCCTGCATCCTCATTTACTGTATATTAAATGTATGACTGACCAGCAATTCATCCTCCAAGCTAAAGGGGGCAGCAAACGGGCAAAATGAGCAAAGAGTGAACCCTCTCAGTTTGCCAGTTGTGGTCAGGAGCTTTGCTGACTTGAGAGAATGAGATCACTGCGGCTGAAGTGACTTTCCTCCTCCTCGGGGTGTCCGCTTTGGACGGCCGCTGACTTTCGCCGCCACACAATGGAACGCCAAGAGTTCCCGTGATCTGCCCCAGTTTTATTTTCCGCCCACCATACTGGCATCTAGTCATCGGTCTGGCTTGTTTTGTCCTGTCTTGGTGCCGACCATCTTTGATTGGTTTAATAGTCCCGACATCCTTACATACAATGTTTTCACGTCTGTTTGATGCATGCAGGTCAAAATCAGGTGGCTTATTAGCCATATGGTGATTTTAATATTTACGTGTACTTTAAATATCAATGTAATGCTTTGATCTGAGCAAAGTTACCTTGCTTCACGTTTTACACATAATGAGCAGGTGGTCTGTCAACAATCTCTTTATTGTAAAACTCACTACTCTCAGCCATAAGCAACAACAGCAACAAAAACATTTTTCTCTGCACACTCAACCTTACATTCCTCACTCACACCAACACACACACACACACACACACACACACACACACACACACACACACACACACACACACACACACACACACACACACACACACACACACACACACACACACACACACACACACACGCACACACAAACACATACACACACACACAAACACACACACAACAGGCTGAGCCGCTGAGGTATTCATGGCCACAGAAACTGTTGGACAATCAGACACAAAAAACTCCAACACTATACATAACTGATGGTATTAAACCTAGAACTCTGTGGAAAAAGCAGAGGATTTGTGTTGAAATAAGAATTTTGTCTAAAAGTCTTTTTTTGTGTATGTTGTATTTAATCTGCTAGTACCGAAATATGTTAAAACAGCATGATACAATAACAGCAGAGCATTGGTGTTCAATAAATGACATGATCTCCTCATCATTCCAACACATTTGGTATGACTTGGCCGGGGTTTGAACCCACGACCTACCAATCTCAGGGCGGACACTCTAACCACAAGGCCACTGAGCAAGAAACAAATAGTAATTAAATTGAACCGTGAGGTGCCTAAGATGGCACGCCCCAAGTATATAATGATCATAATTGGAGATGACACATGTATTTTTTTTTAATACAAATAACATTTTTTGGCAAATCTGTGTTGTTATTTGTTAGTATCTTCTCTTTCTCTTCACATTATATTGTAATTTTGGGTCTATTTCTTCTGCCAGAGTTACAAATGAGTCCTGTTGTGCAAAACACAAATGTCCACTGCAGAGGACACAGGTTCTGAGGAGTATATTCCAAGTTCTCCTGCATGCACAGTACTTTAACAACCAATGAAAACATGTTGTAAAGCTAACTTTATAACGAGTATTATAACAAGCATTGAGGTCAAAGGTAAAACCACGTCTGAAAGCGAGTGTTGCATGTACGCAAACACCAGCGAGTCTTTGGGGGAAACCTGGACCACACATACCAGGATGTTAATTGGAGATGTTTATGACAGTGTGTGACATATGGATCTGCTGTCGCTGCTCTCAAGATGTGATTGGCAGTGTCTTTTCTCTCTCTCCAACCACATTAGAAATACGTCTGCAAAGCGTTAACAGCCACAAGAGCCTGAGAACTGTCTGCGCTGTCGACACGTCAGCGTGGTACAATATACGAGACTTATTTGTAGCACCCGAATAAACTCATTCTTGTGCACAATTTGTGTTATGTAGCCATCAGAGGCTGGTACGAAAGGAAGAAAATGTGTCTTTGGTTTCTGTGATGATTTTCTTTGTAAGATGAACAGATTCAGAAGGAGCCCTTTTTTGTTTTAGTAGCCCGTAAACGTGCCTGAGCGTCATTCAGTAGTGGTGTCGTGAGGGGTGCTAGTCATTACACGGGATCACATTTGGACAACATATGGATTCACCTCTTCCATAAATCACTAAAAGGAGTCTCCTGCAAGTCTGCACAACACGTTGGAGCGCCAGCGTTCCCGACTTTAACACTTGGAAGATAATTGGGTCATTTGGTTTGACCTCTGGAGTCTAAATGGAGAAACCTGTCACTCTTAATATTTATGTCTCATCTGCTAGCATGCGTCCGGTAAAGCAGTCATACAGTTCTGAAGCGGTTCATTGTTTGATCATTGGCTGTTTTCCTATTGTAATACGTAAGATACATATTGCAAAATGAGTGTTGCCTAGAACCATCTCTTTTAGACAAAGACTCCCTTTTCTTGTCAACACTAACCTGAACACACTAAACCTTTTTGCAGCAGTGAGCCAAGACTGTTTTTGACACTTTTACTGGCGGCAATGACTTTGCTTCCTGTTGGCAAATTTCGCTTTTCCTACTTTGAGTGAAGTGCGTTTGATCTATTTGTGGAAGCCCCAACAGATGCCTGCACTACAGCGGATTCTGTGATTTAGACATTAGTAGGGCAATTCTAAATAACCCTTTGAAAAATAATTAGAATTCAATTGACAATTAGTTAGCAGCTTGAAATATGTCGTCATAAGGTGCTTATTAACAGCAAGTCAGCTGGGGACTTTAACGAGCCAGCCCGCGTTAGCTTACCAATTGTGTGTGAAACAAAAAAATAAATATTATACTGGATAGTTGCAACAAATCAAAGCCATGTCCAAATATGATGCATATACAGAGGAAACTCGATTTACACACCCCTCATTGTAAGAATTTTTCAAACCACAGACCGGATAAAAATATGCTTTGGTGTCCATCCATCCATCCATCTTCTTCCGCTTATCCGAGGTCAGGTCGCGGGGGCAGCAGCCTAAGCAGGGAAGCCCAGACTTCCCTCTCCCCAGTCACTTGGTCCAGCTCCTCCCGGGGGCTCCCGAGGCGTTCCCAGGCCAGACATTGTCTTCCCATCGTGTCCTGGGTCTTCCCCGTGGCCTCCTACCGGTCGAACGTGCATCCTAACCAGATGCCCGAACCACCTCATCTGGCTCCTGTACGAAACTTATATCAGTGTAGTAGGGTTGTACGGTATACCGGTATTAGTATAGTACCGCGATACTAATGAATCATATTCGGTACTATACCGCCTCTGAAAAGTACTGGTTCCAAAACTAATGTAATGCATCCAAACAGCAGAAAAATAAATGATTATTAAATTTCAACAGAAGTGTAGATAAACATGTTAAAAGAGAAAGTAAGCAGATATTAACAGTAAACGAACAGGTATATTAATAATTAATTTTCTACCACTTGTCCTTAATAATGTTGACAAAATAATAGAATGATAAATGACACAATATGTTACTGCATATGTCAGCAGACTAAATTAAGAGCTTTTGTTTGTTTACTTACTAATAAAAGACAAGTTGTCTTGTATGTTCACTATTTTATTTAAGGACAAACTTGCTATAAAAAACATATGTTTAATGTACCGTAAGATTTGTTGGTTAAAATAAAGCTACTAATGCAATTTTTTGTGGTCAAAAAGTATCGAAATAATTTTGTTACGTGTACCAAAATATTGGTATCGGGACAACACTACAGTGTACAAACGTTTCATCCACCTATTGTTTGCCTTGAAGGGCAGCCATTTTGTGCCCGGCAGCACAGTCATTGAGGGCCCTGATCGATCTCCAGTGCCCATTCAGTCAGCAGAGCAGTGATGCTGTTAGCGACTGTGCTAATTGCTACTTTGTGTACTTTTTTATTCTTTTTTTAGCCTTTTTTACTGCAGTTTTCAAGTTTTGCTAGCTCAATATGGTCTAAAGAGAGCAATGAACAAGCAATGTGTGCTTTGAAACATTCAGGAAGTATCCGCAGCGTTGTCGACTCTGCCTCCTCCCTTCTCTTCCACTGAACACCAAGACGATTAAACAACAAGGTAAAGCTGATTTTATTTTATTTTTAATAACTGCGGAGACCTGGCTGTTAAAGAGTTTTTTGATTTCAAACTGTGAGTGCACCACAAGACAACTGACTGTGTGTTTGCGTGGTGTCAAATGAGGACAGTTCAGCTAGCTGTTGTTGTTTTGAATTTGTTATTCAATAGAAAGTTAATCCATCACCACCTTGTTATGTTATGTTTGATATACAGTACTGTATAGCGCTTCATATTGTGTTCAAAGTGTACAAACTTTTACTAAAACATTGGCTTTTGTCAAGACTGGAACCCATTATTCATGTTTACATTGTTTCTTATGGACAAATTTGCTTCAATATACAAACTTCAAAAATCAAGGTTCTCTGTACAGTATATAGACCTCCTGGTGGTGGTGAGCAGTAAACAAGGCGACGACAGGACAATGTTCGTTAAAACTGTAACTCCCCTGACCCAAACTAGACGCATATTTTGCCCTGGGATTGAATTTAAATCTGTCGAAAAGGTATAACATTTGCTTAAGCCACACTTTTTTACTCAAGGACCACATAGGAAAAATATATTGTATGATTCAGTAGGTCAAATCCAATCCAACATAGATATGCTAAGAAGTAATAAACAGTGGTACTTCAGCATACAAGTTTAATTGGTTATGTGACGCAGCTTGTAAAAACTCATATTGCAAAACAGCATTACTCATTGATATTAATTAAAATCAATTTAATCCGTGCATTGCCAAAACATCACAATTTTAACATGTAACATGCCTTTTAAAAAGTAAAACAAACTTTCAGAGCAGGTATATTGTATGAAAAACATTGGAATAGAATGTAGTATTAACAACTACTGTGATTTATTAAGTAATGTAATAATAATGTTCAGCATTTACCCTGCAAAGCGGACTTTTACAGTATCTCATTCAAAGACACCATCAGCAGTTTATTCATATTTTCATGGATAAATGTCCCCTGTTAGACTCATTCTAATTCAGTATGGTGCAGACAGTGAATGATATGCTCCAACTTCTTCGCCAAGTTAGCTACACGCTCAGTCATGTTTGCCTTTCTTCAATTCAATAAATATCATCCACTTCTTCTTCTTAGCACTGTCCTTAACCTTCACTTTCTTCCTTCCCAATGGTCGGAAAAACAAAGTTATGCTGATCTTTAGCTATAACCTAATATTAGCGAGTAAGACCGGATGTTTTGGTCGGATCTTACGGGGTTCACTGTGACATTTGCTACGCCAGCTAGCGGTGGGGAAGCTAGTAACGTAAAGCTTAACAGTTAGCTGAAAGACGGCTCGTATCCTGAGGCACCACTAAACATGAAATATCGCCACATGGTGTTCATGCTAATAGTATGTTGACACTAAGCACATTACAGTGATACAAAAAAACAATTGTTACGAAATAAACAAATAGCATTGGAAAAATTATGTAAGTAACAGGACTGTGCTGAGAGTTTGGAATCCATGCCCTGTCATTGTTGATATCTCTTCAAACATACCAAAAAAAAGAAAATAAGGGAACTTACTTTTAACCTTCCAATGGCCTGCAGATGATCTGAATGATGCAACTTGTTGTGGATCAAGTGATTTGTGGAATAATGTGAAGTGAAGTGGCCTAGTGGTTAGAGTGTCCGCCCTGAGATCGGTAGGTCGTGAGTTCAAACCCCGGCCGAGTCATACCAAAGACTATAAAAAAATGGGACTCATTACCTCCCTGCTTGGCACTCAGCATCAAGGGTTGGAATTGGGGGTTAAATCACCAAAATGATTCCCAGGCACGGCACCGCTGCTGCCCACTGCTCCCCTCACCTCCCAGGGGGTGATCAAGGGGATAGGTCAAATGCAGAGGACAAATTTCACCACACCTAGTGTGTGTGTGACAATCATTGGTACTTTAACTTAACTATATTTATATAGCGCCTTTCTCTAGTGACTCAAAGCGCTTTTGCATAGTGAGGTAGACTCTCTAGACTCACTTCAGAGGTGAGAATGTTTTAGGGAAACAGGACCAAGTGACTGAATCTTAACTCAGTCATCACAGCCTGCTTATGTCCTTGTTGTCCTCAGTGCAGTACTCTTCTTTGTTGGTGTTGTCCATTTATTGTTTATTTTAAAGAAACAAATATATTTTGTTAGTCTTTTGGGGAAAAAAAACTGCAAATGTGGAAATACTGTACATGTTTTGGTTGGACCTTGACAAAATGTGACTTTCGATGTTCTGCATGCACGCTTGCGCAACAGAAGTGAGGATTTTGGGTTGACTCACATGACACCCTTCCTGCATTCAACTTGGCTGACCCCCACCACACCCCTCCTCAGCAGCACATGTGGGCGCACGCCGCCCAGCTTGGCCGTTGGAAATATGTGCGGTTGGTTGCACCGGGGTGGGGGGGGGGTTAGGGAGAGAAGAAAAGTTGCTTTTAATAAACAAGATAATGACTGCCATACGCCCCTCTTGTCTGCTATTTCACCCTCTCAATGGGACGTTTGCTTTAAAGGGGAATAATAGGTCCCAAAAACCAAAAACAACTTTTCTTATATATTGGTGCCGTTTTGACCTATTTGTGATCTGCACAAGTCCCACAAATTTGAAATCAAACCATGGAGGCATTGCAGAGATATTTATAAAACAATTTTGCCGTCCTTTATACTTCCTCCAAACGAGCTATTTGGAATTTTCGCATTTGAGACATTTTTCCCATTAACGTCAGCGGATATCTCCATGTATGGTAAAATTTTGCCCGAATAGCTTTGTGCGAGTCCGCCATTGTAGTCCGACGTTATAATCAATCAGTTCCTTCTTTTTCTCTGTCCTCTTGTTGTGGGGCAGACTGGCTCGAAAATGCACATGCAACCTCTGCTGTTGCCATTTCTAATACAAAGTAGCGTATAGTTTAATCAATCAAAAATCAAAATTGATTTATTTAGCCCTTAATCACAAGTGCCTCAAAGAGCTTCACAAACCCCAACAACATCATTGGATCTGAACCCACATCCAGTCAAGAAAAAACTCAACCCCCTGGGTGACCGGTGCAATGTATCCTCTTGCATGTAGACAAGTTGGCAGCGCAGAGACATCACCAACTGATGCATAGGAGTGGTCCACCATGGGACCGTTCGTGGAAACCGATCCGTGGACACCTGTATAACCTCACCATACAGGAGAGGGGAGGCAGAGCAGAAAAGAGAAGCGGCAGGTCAACTCTTCTAAAAGTGATCTATATAAAGGCTATATTATATAAGTGAGTTTTCAGAGGGGACTTCAATGCTTCTACTGAGGTAGCATCTCTAACTGTTGCCGGTAGGGCATACCATGGTACTGGAGCCCGAATAGGAAATGCTCCAGAGACCAAAGGCTTTTTTTGGGCTCTGGGAATTACTAATAGGCCGGAGTTCTTAGAACACAGATTTCTGGCCGAGACAAATGGAACAATACAATCAGCAAGATAGGATGGAGCTAGACCGTTTAGTATTTTATACGTAAGTAGTAAAACCTTAAAGTCGCATCTTAAGTGCACAGGAAGCCAGTGCAGGTGAGCCAGTATAGGCGTAATATGATCAAACTTTCTTGTTCTTGTCAAAAGTTGAGCAGCCACACATTTTGTACCAGTTGTAATCTTTTAATGCTAGACATAGGGAGACTGTAAAATAATACATAACAGTAATCAAAACGAGAAGTAACGAACGCAAGAATAATGATCTCATTGTCGCTCGTGGACAAAATGGGACGAATTTTAGCGATATTATGAAAGAGATGAAAGGAGGCTGTTTTGGTAACACTCTTAATGTGCAGTTGAAACAAGAGAGTTGGGTTGAAAATAATGCAGATTTTTCACTGAGGCGCTTTGTATAATCGTTTTGTTGTCAAATTTTAAGGTTTTCTTGGCATAAAGATGCAAAAAGTTGCTGGACATCCATTCTTTAATTTCATTTAAACATGCCTCCAGATGACTACAATCTGGCGTGTTGGTCAGTTTTAGGGGCATGTTGAGTTGGGTGGCATCAGCATTACAGTGATCGCTAAGGCCGTATTTGCGCATGATGTCATTTAGTGGCAGCATGTTGATACTGAAGAGTACAGGGCCAAGAACCAAACCCTGTGGAACTCCGCACGTTACCTTAACATACTCTGAGTTAACGCTTTTACGGGATACACAGTGCATCCTTTCAGTAAGATAGGAGTTAAACCAAGAAAAGGCAAAGTCTGACATACCAATACGCGTTTTGATACGTTCTAGTAGAATGTTATGATCGACGGTATCGAAAGCAGCGCTGAGATCATGTAGCAACGACACGGATGACACACAAGCATCCATAGTTAGCAATAGATAATTTGTCACTTTTGCAAGGGCAGTCTAAGTAAAGTGATTTGCCCTGAAACCGGACTGAAAAGGTTTACAGAGATTGTTAGACACCAAGTGTTCATTTAGCTGCTTCGAGGATTTTAGAGATAAACGGAAGGTGGGACACTGGCCGGTAATTTAGCAGGTCAGAATCGTGGTTAGGTCTCTTGAGCAGAGGATGAATAACCGCTTTTTTGAATGCTAGGAGAACAGTGCCAGAGGAAAGTGATACGTTTATAATGTTTAGCACTGATGGTACTAATATTACAAACAGCTCCCTGATAAGTTCCCCAGGAAGTGGGTCAAGTATACATATTTGTTTTGTCCCATTAACGAGTTGCAAGAATTTCTCCAATGTTATTTTCTTCAAAATGAGAGAGATTATTTTGGAAGGCATTTGCCGAAGTACGTACATTCCTATCTGGGTTTGTAGAACCCAGTTGGAGCTGGGACTAATGAGTTAAATTTTCTTATTAAAGAATTTCATAAAGTCATCAGCCAAGTGGGTGGAGCTACTGGGAGAAGTCCCTTCTTGGGTTAGCGATGCTACTGTTTTAAACAAATAATTAGGATTGTTCTAATTGAGGCAGATGAGATTGGAGTAATAATTAGTTTTAGCTAAGGTAAGAGCATGTTTATAAGTTATTAAACAATATATTTTTGAACTCAAGTCTGTACTGAACTTGTATTTTTTTAATTCATATCTGTAAGTAGATTCGATATGGAAGTGTTAAAAACTTCAACATGGCTGACGGGGAGAAGACACAGTGAAGGCACGTAAATAAGAGCGCCCACAAAACGGCGTATCCTGACGAGACGGTCAGAAAGTGGCTTGAAGATGGTCTGTAAAACACACTCTATGTAGTTTTAGCCAAAGAACCACCATAACATACTATGTAGACCACATGAAAGTGTTTTAAATGTTGAAAAAAAAATCATAATACTACACCTTCAATGGGGATCTGCACTTTTTTCTGGAATTTTGCCAATCATTCACACTCCCTATTTGAAACAAGCACACTTTTTTTTGCATTCTAAAATCAAATCAACACTAGCAAAAGTGAGGATTGGGAGTATGAAGACTGGTGGTAGAGAAGGAGGGGGACAGTTGATGCTGGAAGGAACAATTAACTGGAGTCAGGATGTTTATAACCAGAGTTGGTTGAAGCCACCGGCCCTCAGTACATACGCTTGCATGCTCGATTTTCAGTTTTACCAAACTTCATTATTTCCATCTGTCCTTGCAGGATTTAAAAGAACACCAAAGTCTTACTTTCAGGAGGTCCGTCTGTACCGAGGTCATCTTAGGACTTTAAACAGTTTAGTAAAAGTGCAAATAACTGAAACTACAATGCCAAATTAGGGCCAGAAGTTTTGCACTTGAAAAATAAACTTTGAAACTGAAAAAATCAAGTTTTGATGTTGAATTTTGAAAAATGCACCTGTTATTAAACATAAAAAATAAGTGCATGTATTTTTTTCAGGTTGAATATAATTATGATGATGCCCCTTATAATGTTTACTACTGTAAGCTGCCAGTCATGATTCCACACCCCTCTCAGTTGATGACATGCGCCTAATGCGAAATATGTCTGAAGTCTGAATCTGGGGTGAAAAGATTTGAATCCAAAGAAACAGGAGCTCAAATATCAAAATATAAGAAAGTGAAAAATGGAAATAAATCATGGATTCAAAATAATATAACATAATTGTATTACTAATTAAGATTAGTACTTTTATTCACCCTGAAAAAAATGTGTGTGCCTATTTTTATTTTGAATACATGATGTATTTTTCAACATAAAACAACTTTATTTTTCAGTTTTAAAGTACAATTTTTAAAGTAAAAAAACCTTGAACCCTACATTAGCTTTTTTTTCTTCCATGTTTTCCATTTTTCATTTACAGGTTCTGGCACCGTTTAGGCACTGGAATCATTTTTAAAGTACCGGCTTTGTACTAGTATTGGTTGAAATGTAAATGATAGTTATCTATCTTTGTAGTACTTCCAAGGCAACTTTTGGCGCAGTTACTATTTCACTTGTAAAGCTTGATGCTCTATTGCATGTTCTTTGGTATTTTGTATCTATTTTCTTATGCATCATATGTAATGTTGTATATTTTGATAATATTTGTGATCATAGTTTGTTTAATTTGCTATTTTTTCATAGAGTAATTTCATATTTATGGACCATTCCAAACAATTAGTGCCATTTGAATCCTGAGGAAATAAAATGTATGATGGGAAGTATCTCTTTGAACACTTTATTCAGCAATTTATTCATATAATCTACTTTTTGTAGAACAAAATACCCTCTCCTTGGCTCTCCCTAAAGAAAATAAGGCACACATTTTGATATAATGTATTACAGTATGTTATGCATTATTTAAACCTTGAAATAAAAGGATTCCTCAAATTCAGTGATAGGGTTCCGGAAAGTAATGTTTTAACCAAAGTGCACAATAATCTGAAATCACATTTATTGAATACAATTTCAACGATTACCTAAACCAGGGGTCCCCAAACTTTTTGACTCTGGGGCCACTTTGGGTTAAAATAATTTGGCTGGGGGCTGGGCTATCTATTTGTATATTTATATTTATATATATATATGTAGATGTATATAGATATATACTGTAAATATGTGTGTATGTATATATATATATATATATATATATATATATATATATATATATATATATATATATATATATATATAAATATATACATACATATGTATATATTTGTATGTATATATACATATATATGTGTATGTATATGTATGTATATACATATATGTATATATATATATATATATATATATATATATATATATATATATATATATATATATATATATATATATATACATACATACATATATATACACATACATGTGTGTATGTGTATGTAATATATATATAACATATATATACACATACATGTGTGTATGTGTATGTAATATATATATATAACATATATATACACATACATGTGTGTATGTGTATGTAATATATATATATATATATATATATATATATATATATATATATATATATATATATATATATATATATATATATATATATATATATATATATATATATATATATATATATATATATACATACATATATATACACATACATGTGTGTATGTGTATGTAATATATATATATATATATATGTATATATATAACATCCACTACTGCTCCGGTCCGGCTATGCCAAACACTAAATATAATATAACACCGGATTTTGACCCTGGAAAAATAGCAATATTTGCCTGTCTTCCACACAACAAAATGTCTTCACAGTCCTGTTACCTAAATCATGTTTTAAAAATAATTTTTGTGATTTTTTTTTAAAACAACTTTTTATGGCATCACCATAATGTGCTCAGTTAGTGTCAACATGCTGTTAGCATTTGCCCTTTTAGCTATATTTCATGTATTTGACAATGCAATGCTTAAAACCTCACTCCTGTTACTTTTAGTCCTGTTACTCAAAAGTTATCTTCGGCTTGGAAACTTTCCACAAAAATGAAATAAAGGTATCTGAGATGAGCTCGTACACATTGTGAGTTGTTCAATATGTTTATTTCCAGATTTATATTTATCAACAAGACATAAATGTAAGTTTAATTTGAAGGAGTTACAAGAAGCAAAGGACACCAATTCTGGGGAATGACACATTTGTATTTTTTTTGCTGTACAAAGAATTGTCAACAACACAAAACTTCATTTGTCAGTTTTTAGGCACCGGCATTTTTAGTTTAATAATATCCATTCTACAACATGAATATATTCTAAACAGTCAGTTACCAGCTCAGTGACCTGACCAGCTCTGTGGGCTTGTGATTTAGAGTGTCCGCCCTGAGACTGGGAGGTTGTGAGTTCAAACCCTGGCCGAGTCATACCAAAGACTAAAAAAAAAATGGGACCCATTGCCTCCCTGCTTGTCACTCAGCATCAAGGGTTGGAATTGGGAGTTAAATCACCAAATTATTCCCAAGTGCGGTGCACACTGCTGCTCACTGCTCCCCTCACCTCCCAGGGGGTGAATATGGGGATGGGTCAAATGCAGAGGACAAATTTCTCCACACCTAGTGTGTGTGTGACAATCATTGGAACTTTAACTTTAACAGTCACAGTATTTATTCACTAACCAAATTCCACATTCCAATGTACAGAATCCTACTAACTCGAAGCTAACCAAATATATTGCGATTAAAATGGAATCCTCTTCTGTCAAGAAGAATTCTTCCATTAATGTGAGCGTTTGGAGCGCATACACACTCGTTAATTTGTTTTGGATGTGACCCGAGTGAATCTGTCAGGGAATATCAAAGGTACACGGTGAGATAATTATTTTCTAGCAACAGCAGTCGATGCAGCTCAACCCCTGCTGCCCTTTATTCATTTGTTTCTATTTCCCAATTAGCAAATTAGCCTCCAGATATGAGAGATCATGCTCACACAAATGCAAACTGCAGTTGTCAAACTTGGATTTGCTTTTTGGCGTCATGTTTGTCTGATAAAACAATCTGATCCTAGAGAAGATCAGATAAACTGCCTTTATCGCTTAAGGAATTAATGTTTGGAAGAAATGTGTGAATGATCACTGGCTGACCTTGTTTAAAAAAAGTAAAAAAAAAAAAAAAAAAAGTTGCTGTTATTTTGTTCATGTACATTTTTGCTTTTCTAAAAATCAAAAATCTCTGAGCTGCTACCTTACTGTGGTGGAGGAGTTTGCGTATCCCAATGATCCTAGAAGCTATGCGGTCCGGGGCTTTTATGCCCCTGGTAGGGTCTCCCATGACAAACAGGTCGTAGGTGAGGGACCAGACAAAGAGCAGCTGAAAGACTTCTAGGAATACACAAAATCGAGGACCAAGGTTGCCCTCGCCCGGACGGGCGTCACTAGGGGCCCCCCTCTAGAGCCAGTCATGAAGGTGGGGCTGAATGGTGAGTGCCTGGTGGCCGGGCCCAATTGGGGAAGGCCCGGGAACAGCCCGAAAAGGCAATGTGGGTCCCCGCTCCAATGGGCTCACCACCCATTGGACGGGCCCATAGAAGTCGGGTGCCATGTGAGCTGGGCGGCAGTTGAAGGCAGGACCCTTGGCGGTCCGTTCCTCGGCGACAGAAGCTAGCTCTTGGGACGTGGAACGTCACCTCGCTGGGGAGAAGAAGCCTGAGTTGGTGCGCAAAATTGGGAAGTTCCGGCTGGATATAGTCGGTCACTTTGACGCACAGCAAGGGCTCTGGAACCAGTCCTCTCAAGAGGGGCTGGACTCTCTTCCCACTCTGGCGTTGCCAACAGTGAGAGGCAACGGGCGGGGGTGGCAATACTTTTTGCTCTGCGGCTCAGAACCTGCACAATGAAGTCTTACCCGGTCGACGAAAGGGTAGCTTCCCTCCGACTCCGAGTGGGGGGACGGGTCCTGACCATTGTTTGTGCTTACGCACTAAACAGCAGTTCAGAATACCCGCCCTTTTGGAGTCCCAAGAGGGAATACTGGAGAGTGCTCCCTCTGGGGGACTTCAATGCTCATGTTGGCAACGACTGTAAGACCTGGAGAGTCGTGATTGGGAGAAATGGCCGCCCTGATCTGAACCAGAGTGACGTTTTGTTATTGGAATTTTGGTGCTCGTTACAGATTGTCCATAACGAACACCATGTTCAAACATAAGGGTGTTCATATGTGCACTTGGCACCAGGACACCCTATACCGCAGTTCCATTATCGACTTTGTGGTTGTATCATCGGATTTGCGGTCTCATGTTTTGGACACTCAGGTGAAGAGAGGAGCGACGCTTTCAACCGATCACCACCTGGTGGTAAATCTGGCTCCAATGGTGGGGCAGGATGTCGGACACACCTGGCAGGTCCAAATACATAGTGAAAGTCTGCTGGGAACATCTGGCAAAGTCTACCGTCAGAGAGAGTTTCAATTCCCACCTCCAAGAGAACTTTTAACATGTTACGAGGGAGGCGCTAGATATTGAGTCCGAGTAGACCATGTGCCTTTATTGTCCAGTCAGCCGATTGGAGCTGTGACCGCAAGGTGGTCGGTGCCTGCTGTGGCGGGAATCCCAGAACCCGCTGGTGGACACCAACAGTGAGGGATGCCGTCAAGGTGCAGAGGCGAAAACTCAGACATGGGAGGAGTTCGGAGAAGCCATGGAGAGGTCAACAAGCGTTTCTGAACCACCATCCGCCAGAAGGGGAAGCGTGCACAGTCAACACCGTGGGGACGGTGTGCTGTTGACCACGACTGGGGATGTTATGGATCGGTGGAAGGAATAATTCGAAGACCTCTTCAATCCCACCTACACGTCTTACAATGAGGAAGCAGTGGCATTAGGCTCTCCTATTTCTGGGGCTGAGGTAGTTAAGAAGCTCCTCTGTGGCAGGGTCCCGTGGGTGAATGAGAGCCGCCCGGAGTTCCTTAAGGCTCTGGATGCCGTGGGGCTGTCGTGGTTGACAATACTCTGCAGCAGTGCATGGATATCGGGGGCGGTGCCTCTGGATTGAAAGACTGGGGTGGTGGTTCCCTTATTTAAAAAGGGGAACCAGAGGGTGTGTTCTAACTATCGTGGGATCACACTCCTTAGTCTTCCTGGTAAGGTCTATTCAGCTGTACTGGAGAGGAGGCTTCGCAGGATAGTCAAACCTCGGATTCAGGAGGAGCTGTGTGGTTTTTGTCTTGGTAGTGGAACTGTGGACCAGCTTTACGCTCTCGTCAGGATTCTTGAGCGTGCATGGGAGTTTTCCCAACCAGTCTACATGTGTTTTGTGGACTCGAAAAAGGCATTCGACCGAGTCCTTTGGGAAGTCCTGTGGAGATTGCTCAGAGAGTATGGGGTATCGGACCGCCTGATTGTATGATTAGTGTCAGATGTTGGTCCGCATTGCTGGCAGTTAGTCAGACATGTTTCCAGTGAGGGTTGGACTCCGCCAGGGCTGTCCTTTGTCACCAATT
This sequence comes from Entelurus aequoreus, assembly GCF_033978785.1. NCBI lineage: Eukaryota > Metazoa > Chordata > Actinopteri > Syngnathiformes > Syngnathidae > Entelurus > Entelurus aequoreus. Next base: position 40,535,237 of record NC_084734.1, read on the forward strand.
ATTTTTACAACTTTTAAGGACAGAATTTGTAGGTGCAGTCAGGGTGTAGAGGTTTCTGGTTTGATGGCTGCAGGATTAGGTCTCTGCTTTCTTATGTGGCCCTGCTGGCTTCATCTGACCAAGATCTTCAGCTCTCACTGGATCGGTTTGCAGCTGAGTGTTAAGGAACTGGGATGAAAATCAGCACTTCCAAGTCCTAGTCCATGGTTCTTGCCCGGAAAAGAGTGAAGTGTCAGCTCCAGGTTGAGGAGGAGTTCAAGTACCTTGGGGTTTTTTTTCACTAGTGAGGGAAGAGTGGATCGTGAGATCAACAGGTGTGTCAGTGCAGTGTCTGCAGCGATGCAGACCCTGTATCGGTCCGTCGTGGTGAAGAAGTAGCTAAGCCGGCAAAAAAAGCTTTAAATTTACCGGTCGATCTACGTCCCGATCCTCACCTATATTCACGAGCTTTGGTTTATGACCGAAACGACAAGCTCACGGGTACAAGCGACCACATTTACTTTCCTCCGTTGGCTGGCAGGGCTCCTCCCTTAGTGAGAGGAGCTCAGAGTAAAGCCGCTGGTCCTCCACATCGAGAGGAGCCAGATAAGGTCGTTCAGGCATCTGGTCAAAATGCCCCTCCGAACTCCTCCCTGGGGAGGTGTTTAGGGCGTGTCCGACCAGAAGGAGACCATGGGGAAGACCCAGGACACGGTGTAGAGACTATGTCTCCCAGCTGGCCTGGGAACGCCTTGGGATCCCGTGGGAAGAGCTTGACGAAGTGGCTGGGGAGAGGCAAGTCTGGGCTTCTCTGCTAAGGCTGCTGCCCCCGCTACCCGACTGTACTGATAATGATCCGATACAATATCAGTGCAAGTCATACATACTTTTATTACATTGTATGGAATGTTGGAAAAGGTTTGGTCAAGTCAAACTACTTGGATAACAATAGTAGCTATAAAAAACACAAATCTGTTCATTATTAAGTTTTTTGTCTTTAAGTTGAAGTGGATTGTTAATTGGTATTTTGGCAACACCGAGTGGCCACAATAATTCATGAAGTTAAGCTCATGTCACAGTAATGATGCGGACACGTTTAGTACTGGGTACTTTCCAAGACGCTTCTGCCTTGTAAACATTGATGTGTAAGTGTAACTATAGTTGACAATTGTTTGTGTTGACAAATGTGTTAGGGATGTGGATCTTACAAAACTCCTGATTCAATTCGGATTCTTGGGCTGACGATTTGATTCGGAATCGGTTCTTGATTCAACACGACTTTTGATTTATACCGATTTTACCAATATATTATTTGGAATACAACTTATATTAAAACCATTTTTTACAACAATTACAGGTTATAAAAGCTCCTCTTGGCTGCTGACATATGAGGTATACGTACAGTGAGGGAACGTGGAAATAGCCTAAAAGATTTTAAAAATGGGTCCTTAAAAAAAAAATTTTTTAGATTGATTTTTGTAAATCATGAATTGGGAATAATTAAGAGACCAACCTTGTTTGCTTATTGGAGGACATTTAGATGTTAACTGGCTGTCCTGCTTTGCACAAGTAAACACGCTGCAGGACTGGTGTAAAATATTTTAAATGCTAGCTGATATATTAGTTTTTTCTGCTATAAGATTGAATTCCAATACAACATTTCTGTCTCTTCATATACATATAACATATTTGGGGGTACTCATAAAGTTCTGATATAACCATGTAGTATTTCTGGACTGTAAGACAGCAAATTATGTTTTAATTGCAGTTAGTTATAATCAATTGATCAAGATGCAAAAGTGTGATTAATCGCATAAGAACATTGAATTGTTTGACTATTTGTAATGCAACACTATCGGCACTCAGACTGGTGTATGAAAAAAGTAGATAACCACGATCGGCTTCATTCTTAACGGTGTCGGGACGCTTCACCCATTGTCTAAGTCTAAACCAGTGATTCTCAAACTGTGGTACGTGTACCACTAGTTTGAGAATCACTGGTTTAGGCTCCATCTAGTGGTACACCAAATAATCACTTTTTTAAAGTACAGTGTTTTATTTTCCTATATTCAAACACAGTGTTACTGTACAAACTGTGTGTAATGTTATAGTATCCAAACATATTAAATATAGTTGTTAAATAAAACCTCTGCATTGTTTTTAATGAATACTTAGACCGACTATGCTACTGTATTTTAATGTTGGTCAATATGGTGGTAATTGGAGAGCCAAGTGTGTTTTAAGGTGGTACTTGGTGAAAAAAGTATGAGAACTACTGCTTGCAAACCTAACTACGAGTCATGGAGTAGCAAAATGTTTAAAATGTGACGTCAAAAAATATGGTTGTCACATACTGTACATATACATTCACTGTACAAGCATACATATACACATTCTGTACATATACAAGTACATATGCATACATACACTCATGCACATAATCACGTTTCATCAAACATATATCAACGTTGTTACCCTAGTGTAAACTGGGTAACAAATGACACACTGACAAAGCTTAACCTCTTGTTACTATAACAATCTACAAGGTTAATATAGCTGGGTTCTCTTTCTTCCCCTCCATTTATCTGCTTTCTTTTGTATTTCAAGTTATCATTACATATATGTATTGTTGCATTTGAACAATTGCATTGTTGATAATAGAGGTAAATTATTGTTATTATTCATTATCAATAGTGCTATTTATATTGGTATTTGTATTGCTCCATTTGTAGTGTAATAATGTTCATTGTCATTTCTGTATTATTAATATTTACATCACTAACTGCTTCTTTGCTATCGCTTTTGCTATCATAGTTGTAAATATCCTATTTGCTGATGTTGTTCTATTGTTGTTGTTGTTATTGTTGTTGTTGTTTTTGTCTCTCTGTCTTATCCCCCTCTTGTCCCCACAATTACCCCCTCTGTCTTCCTTTTTTTCTCTTTCTATCCCCTCCTGCTCCGGCCCGGCTGCACCAAATGATAATATAAATACATTTAATAAAGTCAAATACAAATAAGGCAACAAGAGAAGTATCCCACACTTCTCTTTTGTAAAGTAAATTTGTACAGCCGATATGGGCATCTACATCAACAATATAATTTGCCTGAGTAGCTGGACAGGACCAAAAAAAATATATATATGGTTGTCATTTTTCCGTGTAGAACCTTGTGACATCTTTATTTTGTGCTATTTGACTGTGCAACTACTTTGCACATTATCGCCACCTGCAGGACTGGAGTTAAAAAACATGTTATGTTTAAAAAACAAACAAACATCTGATAGGTGGTCCCTGTGCGTCGTCTTTGACTTTGCTGGACAAATTGGTGTGTGTTGGGTAGAAACACACAGAAAATGAGCGTGTTGGCCGCCCTCAGAGTCAGAGCTCATGATTGTCTATGAATAAGTCATTGACATCCACAGCAACAAAGTGAGTCATGGCTGTGATCCATGCTGGCTGCTTGATGTTGATCCCAGCCTCACGTCCCGCAAGATTTGTGGCCGTTGCCCCCGTCGCTGCACCACAAGCTATTTTCCTCTTGTTTCCTCTTCACATGCGACCTTTCTTTTATTTCATTCCTATTCTGGCACCTCCCCGCTCCTCTCGCATTGTCTTCCATTTTTGTTTCGTCTCATCTGCCGGTGCCATTAAGCCCTCTGAGGCCGCCGTTAGTGGTGGTGCGCCAAGTATTTTTGGCTGCTCGCATGCAAAATGCAAATGACGGCGAAATCCGTTGCTCGGCAAACTAATTTACGGCTAAAACCGCATTTTTATTGCCGCGACTCCCCCGTCGCCCTTGACACATTAGTTGGAGAGCCTCGTAATCCTGGCGAGGGAGCATATGTTTGATTTCATTACATCACTTGACTCGCCATTGAAAACTGCTAAGGTGCAAATATTAAAATGCATTTGTGTTCATGTCGAGTGCGGCTCTTGATGTGTACAATTACATCTGACATGCAGGTAGCGTCTTTCATTGAAACATATTGTTTTGTAGCCTCTCCATTTATTCAGCATTAGTGAAGCCCCTTGGCCAGACACTTGGCCGCCTCCCCCAGTCTGGCAGGCCTGCAGGCGAGGCTTGCCAGGACACGCTGGAGAGCCCGGCTGCAAAGCTGCTCTGCGCACAGGAATGTGTCGCTCATCCTCGCCAGTCGGCCGTCGTCCGTAATTCAGAATGACAACGTAGTGAAAGCATAGGCGGGGAGCGCTGCGTGGGGTGGTCTCCACGTGGAGTGGGCCCTTGACACCTTGGCACGCTCAGCACACACCCAAAGACGCCTTGTGGACAGCTTGGAGAAGTGCGATCCTCAGTTTTTGTTTTTTGTTTTTTGTATTTTATTCAGATTTGCTCTTGTTACCTCCACCAAGCACACATTTGCCAGTAGCAGGATTACACAAAACACACTAGCATTGATTTAAATGTTTTTTTAGACAACTGATGCATCATTTCAACTGCGTCCTGTGTCATGAGAAAGAAAATGGTAAATGGGTTGTACTTGTATAGCGCTTTTCTACCTTTTTAAGGAACTCAAAGCGCTTTGACATTATTTCCACAGTCACCCATTCACACACACACATTCACACACTGATGGCGGGAACTGCCATGCACGGCGCTAACCAGGCCCATCAGGAGCAAGGGTGAAGTGTCTTGCTCAAGGACACAACGGACGTGACTAGGATGGTAGAAGGTGGGTATTGAACCAGTAACCCTCAGATTGCTGGCACGGCCACTCTCCCAACTTCGCAATGCCGTCCCCTTCACCACGCCATCCATCCATCCATCCATTTTCTACCGCTTGTCTCTTTCGGGGTCGCGGGTGGTGCTGGAGCCTATCTCAGCTGCATTCGGGCAAGTCATCACCTCATCGCAGGAGAAAGAAGATATTTAGTGAATTTGTTATAATCAAATCAATCACTTAACTTAAAATATTTAGAATTACTCCACAGTTAGCCATAATGAAAAAATATTTTGAGCAAATTAACCTCTACGAGCTGTTTTAAGTAGTGGTACATGATAAAATCCATCATATAAATGTCAGGCCAAAATGAGGAATTATGATGTCATACTGATAAATCAACAATAAAAAATAGCTCAGATAAAATAAAATAGAAAAATGCTCCAGTGATGCAAGACTAATCATACTGTGTTGTATGGGTTAGGTTGAGCAAATCACACACTCCTTTTGTCCTACCTGTGGCCTGTAAACTTTCCCCAAACTTTTTGTAAACAAACATGGCGTTCATCATGTTAGACTTATTTGCTGTTTCAGTAAAAAGGCATTTTGCTTGACTGGGGCTGATAAAAAACTAAAAAACTTGATAGCCGAAGCGCATATACACATGTTGACAGAGAAACCACAAGACTTGCAACAGGAGGGGAGGGGGTGGGCATCCGGCCCGAAGCTGCCAGCCACTACGGTCGCTGCTTCGTCCATCATACCACGTGGGGTGAAGCGTCGAAAGCGTGGAATAGGCGGTGGTGTTTGTGTGTTTAGTGTGTATTTTTCGTGGGTGCAAACGTGTGTGTAAGCCCACAGCGTGTCTCTGTTCCGCGACCTTGGTGCTCTCCCAAACGCGTTAACGTTGCCAGTCAGTCCAACAAAAGTCAACAGCAACAGGTGTGTGTCCATGAAAGACAGGGAAGGAGTTTGTTGTGTCTTCGCTGCACTGTCCTCCGGGAGCCTCGAAGCAAGGTCACGTTGCTTGCAGCTAGGGAAAACAATCCAGATTAGAATGTTTGTTTTAACTTTTCACTCTAAATGTCTATTTCTGGTCCTCAAATTCATGATACTTCACCATGCAGAGCAGACGGTGTCTCCAAGATTTCGTCAAGTTTGCAATTTAGTCCAAAATCGCAAACGGAGCTCTGCCCGCATTTCCAATTATTTGTGGCAACTTTGAGATACTTTGAACGGCTGCCAGCTTGTGGACACACCAGGACAATGCTTACTCCAATCAGCAGATGATTCCGAATAGGTTGATATCTTCAATGTTCTCAACTGAAAGGGTCGCCAGGCACGTGGCACTCCGCTTCTCCCAAGAGTCCCATCGATTGTCCAGTATCAACCGTTCCGTCAGACAGGCAGGTTCCCCCGACCCCGAAATCTTGTCAATTTTGTTGAGAGGACAGTTGATCAATTCCATGGTTTAGATTTTGGAGAGCAGTGCAAAAAGAGGCTCCAAAAACATTAAGAAAAGACAAAGAAGACTAAAACAAAGAAGGCAGAGGGAAAGGGAGTGTCTGCTTTCGATGAGTGCCAGAGAGAAAAGTGGTTGCTACACAAACAAAGCACCAATATGATTCAGTTTAAGAGACTGTTCAAACTACAAGTGTTTACAAAGTACACAGAACAAGAATTATGATGAACATCTTGAACCCTTTTTTTTCCTTTCTAAATGGCAAATGGATTATACTTGTATAGCGCTTTTCTACCTTCAAGGTACTCAAAGCGCTTTGACACTATTTCCACATTCACCCATTCACACACACATTCACACACTGATGGCGGGAGCTGCCATGCAAGGCGCTAACCACGACCCATCAGGAGCAAGGGTGAAGTGTCTTGCTCAAGGACACAACGGACGTGACTAGTTTGGTAGAAGCTGGGGCTCGAACCAGGAACCCTCAGGTTGCTGGCACGGCCACTCTCTCAACCGCGCCACGCCGTCCCCTCTTTTTTTTCTTTTTTTTTTATTGAGACAAAGATTATTTATATATTTAATATTTGTTTGCTTTCTATGGTATAATATTTATTTTTTATTTATCTGTTCACTGTTCTGTTACACAGAACAAGGAAATTGGATAAAATTGCTATGGTATGAAAAAGAGTTGGAAAAAATAAGCTCTGCTTCTTCCTACTCCTTTTCGGATGTGCTGTAATGAAACAACTGGAAATGTGTGATGCATTACATTGTATTGTATGCATGTTCGAAATAAAATGAAACTGAACTGAACTGAACTCAACACATTATCATGTAAATATGTAAACAAGCCTGTTTACACAAAAATGTAATAGGGTTTTCTGTAAAAAAGTAGCACATCTTTGCAAGTGAAAAAACAATATTGTTAGGATGTGGTGATGTGGATCCCAAGGATGCAGAGACGAGTTTGGGTTTTCAATTGTTCTTCCTCTTTATTTGGCGGAAGCACAAGGTAAACTAGTGAGTCCGCTGGCGAGTCTAAATACAAATGAGTCTGAAGCAAGCAGTGACAAAGTTCCGGCGCTCACCGGCCGTCAGCAGCCAGGTTAAATAGGCTGCTTCTAATCAATGTCAGGTGTGTGCTGCTGCCTTGCGCCAGCTGCACTCCATACTGTGGATGAGAGAGAGAGTGAATATGGTGCAGACAATAGAAATAGGCAAGGACATTTACAGATTACCACAGTACCCCCCCCTCAACGGACGCCTCCTGGCGGCCTACCTGGCTTGTCTGGGAATCGAACGTAAAAGTCCTTGATCAAGTCCTTGTCAATTATAAGCGATCTAGAAATCCATGACCGTTCCTCTGGGCCGTACCCCTCCCAGTCCACCAGGTATTGGAAACCCCTTCCCCTTCTTCTCACATCCAAGATGGTGTTTACCGTAAATGCTGGGTGACCATCAACCAGCCTGGGTGGAGGAGGCGGTACCTCCGGAGGGCTGAGTGGGCTGGATGAGACAGGCTTGATGCGGGACACGTGAAAAACAGGATGGCACTTGAGAGATCTAGGGAGATGGAGCTTGACTGCCACACGATTGATGATCTTGGCAATGGGGAATGGTCCAATGAACCTGGGAGCCAGTTTCCTAGATTCGGTGGCCAATGGTAGGTCCCGAGACGATAACCAGACCTTCTGTCCCAACTGGTAGTGTGGGGCTGGTGTGCGATGTCGGTTGGCTAAGACCTGGTTCCTGGCCGATGTTCTTTTTAACGCAGCCCTGGTGTTGCGCCAAGCCTGGTGAGCCCGACGCAGGTGTGCCGTTACGGATGGTACGTCGGCATTGGGTTGGGTAGAAGGAAAAACTGGGGGTTGGAAACCATAGGCGACGTGAAATGGAGACAGACCGGTGGCGGAGCTAATGAGAGAGTTGTGAGCGTATTCTATCCAAGGGAGACTTTCAGACCAGGTTGCGGGTTGCTGATGACAAGTGCACCGGATGGCCGCCTCCAGGTCTTGGTTGGTCCGCTCGGTCTGTCCATTGCTCTGAGGGTGGTAGCCGGAGGATAGGCTAGGGGAGGCCCCCAGAGACTTGCAGAATGCTCTCCAGACGGCCGAGGAGAACTGTGGCCCTCTGTCGGATACAACATCAGTGGGGATGCCGTGCAGCCGGAAAGCGTGGAGCACTAATAATTGGGCTGTTTCAAGAGCAGACGGCAGCTTGGGGAGGGCTACGAAATGGGCCATCTTCGAGAACCGGTCCACAATGGTCAAAATGGTGTCGCTTCCCTCAGAGGGGGGCAGTCCTGTGACAAAATCCACAGCTATGTGTGACCACGGGCGGGAGGGGATGGGTAATGGGTGTAGCAGTCCTGCTGGAGCCTGGTGGGATGCCTTGTTCCGGGAGCAGACCCGACATGCTGCCACAAACGCCTTCGTATCTGCCAGAATGGATGGCCACCAAAAACGCTGGGAGAGGATAAAACTGGTGCGACGAATGCCTGGATGGCAAGCGATCTTCGACCCGTGTGCCCAATCCAGAACGCTGGAACGGAGCCGAGGAACCACAAACAGCCGACCTGGTGGGCAGCCCCGCGGAGATGTGTCCGACTTCAGGGCCTCCAAGACCTGCCGCTCGATGTCCCACTGGAGTCCCCCAATGAAGTGGGTATGGGGACAAATAGGTTCAGGTGAGGAATCTTCCAAGGACGAAGAGTAGACACGGGACAGGGCATCGGGCTTCCCATTCTGAGAACCAGGTCGGAAAGTGATGATAAAGATAAAACGGGTCAGAAATAGTGCCCACCTGGCCTGGCGAGGGTTCAGTCTCTGTGCGGTCCTTAAGTAGGCCAGGTTCTTGTGGTCCGTGTAGACGATGAATGGTAGCTCCGCCCCTTCCAGCCAGTGTCTCCACTCCTGAAGGGCCAAGATGACCGCCAGAAGCTCCCTGTTGCCAATGTCATAATTCTTCTCGGCAGGGGATAGGCGACGAGAGAAGAAAGCACAGGGGTGCAACTTCTGGTCGCTGGTAGATTGCTGGGAGAGTACGGCCCCTACACCTGAATCAGAAGCGTCCACTTCAACAAAAAATTGGAGAGAACGGTCAGGGTAACAAAGCACAGGAGCCGACGTAAACAATCTTTTTAGCCTTAGGAACGCGGAATTAGCATCGGGTGTCCATTCAAACAGAACCTTAGTAGAAGTTAGCCTCGTAAGTGGCTCCGCGACGCGACTAAAATTGCGAATAAATCGCCGATAAAAATTAGAGAAGCCCAAGAATCTCTGGAGGTGCTTCTTGGACACCGGAGTGGGCCAGTCTACTACTGCTTTGACCTTAGCAGGGTCCGGTCTGAGTCTACCCTCCTCAATGATAAATCCTAAGAAGGGTATGGAAGATGAGTGAAACTCGCATTTTTCTGCCTTGACGAACAGTTTATTTTCGAGCAAACGTTGAAGGACTAACCGAACCTGCTGCACATGTTCGTCAAATGTCGAAGAATAAATTAATATGTCGTCTAGGTAAACGAAGAGAAACCGCCCTGTCATGTCCCGAAAAATATCATTAATGAAGCCCTGAAAAACGCCAGGTGCATTTGTAAGTCCAAACGGCATGACAAGATACTCAAAATGTCCGAGAGGAGTGTTGAATGCGGTCTTCCATTCATCCCCCTCTCGGATGCGAACTAGATGGTACGCGTTACGTAGATCGAGTTTAGTAAAAAACCTTGCGGACTGTAAGGGAGTAAATGCAGAATCAAGGAGAGGAAGAGGATACTTATTCTTGACAGTAATCAGATTAAGAGCGCGGTAGTCTATACAAGGCCGTAGGGACTTGTCCTTCTTTTCGACAAAAAAAAATCCGGCGGCTACTGGTGCGGTCGAGGGGCGAATGAGGCCCGCAGCTATTGAAGTGTTTATGTATTCCTCTAGTGCTTTGAGTTCGGTGTTCGACACCTTGTACAAACGGGTCGATGGTAAAGCCGCTCCGGCTAGCAAATCGATACCGCAATCGTAGGGTCGGTGGGGGGGGAGTGAGAGTGCTCTATCTTTGCTAAACACCGCTCTTAAGTCATGGTAGTTTGTGGGCACGTTTGTCAAGTCTATGTTCTCTACAACGGTGGTAGGTGGCGGTGTGTGAGATCCCGCTGCGGAACGGAGACAATGTAGGTGGCAGGTAACACTCCAATTAATAATGGCCGAACGAGGCCAGTCTATGCTCGGGTTATGCTTCTGTAACCAGGTTAACCCAAGAATGATGGGCGCGGACCGTGATGGCACAATCAAAAAAATTATTTTCTCACAATGATTTCCAGACAAGCGCAGGTTGAGTGGGAGTGTCTGGTGGGTTATGCTGGCTAATAGGCGCCCATCTAGAGAATACACCCTCTTGGGTACACACAGTTTTACAACAGGAATCTTATGGAGTCTCATGAACTCAAAATCCAAAAAGTTATCATCTGCTCCCGAGTCAATGAGAGCGCAAATGTCTATTTGTTGGTTAGGCCAAGAAAGAGTACCTTTTAGCTGCATTCTGCCTGCGGCCAACGAAGGAGAACGGCGACCTCTGGTGGACGTGTCTTCTGGCGAGTGAGGGCGCGCTCGTGGCCGTGCCGCGGGGCGTGGCAGTTCCTTGCAGCGGGAGATGAGGTGATCAGCGCCTCCACAGTATAGGCAGAGTTGGAGGCGAAAACGGCGTTCCCTCTCAGCGGTGGTGAGTCGACGGCCTCCCAGTTGCATTGGCTCGTCTATCTGCCATGAAGGAGAGGTGTCTTCGAGGACGAGTTGCTCCGTCTTGCAGATGGCGGGTCTAGCAGGCGCTGATTGGCTGCAAGGTGGGGCTTGTCTTCCCCGTCGGTCCCTCCTCTCCTCTAGTAGGCGGAAGTCGATTTGCACCGCCAGCTCAATAAGATCATCCAGGTTCGTCGGGAGTGACAGCGGGATCATCATATGACGAATTTCGTCCGCGAGACCCAGGAAGAAGGCGTCCAACAACGCCGAGGGACCCCAGTCACAGTCGGCCGCCATGGTGCGGAACTCGATCGCGTAATCCGCGACCCGTCGTGAACCCTGTTGCAGCCGGAAAAGGGATCTCGCTGCCTCTCTACCTGGGAGTCGTCGTTGGAATATTTGCTTCAAGGACTTGGAAAAGTTCGCGTATGTGGAGCTGGAGGTGGTCTGACGGTTCCATTCTGCAGTCGCCCAGGTGCCAGCGCGGCCAGACAGGTGAGAGATCACAAACGCTACTTTAGCCCGCTCAGAGGTGAAAGCGGACGCGTTTAGCTCAAAATGGAGTTCACACTGCGTCAGGAATTGTCTTACGTCTTCCTTTTCCCCGGAAAAACGTTCGGGTCGGGAAAGCCGTATATTGCTAGTACTAGCGGGTTGTGGAGGCTGGGTGGATGCCTGGTCAGGCACGGTGGTCGAGGTGGGTACGACGGTGGCTAACAGCATGTTGATTCGCTCCAACATGGCGTCTTGACGCTCCGACATCCCCTGTAGACCTCGGCTCAGGTGGTCAAGCTGGTCCCCCTGCTGGTTGATCCTTTGAGCCTGGCCTTGCAATGCTCTCTTCCAGGAGTCTGTCTCTGCGGGTTCCATCGTCTTTGGCCGGAACTTTCTGTTAGGATGTGGTGATGTGGATCCCAAGGATGCAGAGACGAGTTTGGGTTTTCAATTGTTCTTCCTCTTTATTTGGCGGAAGCACAAGGTAAACTAGTGAGTCCGCTGGCGAGTCTAAATACAAATGAGTCTGAAGCAAGCAGTGACAAAGTTCCGGCGCTCACCGGCCGTCAGCAGCCAGGTTAAATAGGCTGCTTCTAATCAATGTCAGGTGTGTGCTGCTGCCTTGCGCCAGCTGCACTCCATACTGTGGATGAGAGAGAGAGTGAATATGGTGCAGACAATAGAAATAGGCAAGGACATTTACAGATTACCACAAATATAATTTTACACCTATTTTACAATACTTTTTTTGTGAATGAAACTTAAACTAAGTTGGAAGAACAAGCTAAACAGTCCAGTCTAACGGCAAATCTAAAAAAAGGAGGTCTTGGCGGTTCAAATGTAATTGGGGCGGCCCACCACCAATGAATGAATCTATGGAAAACACTTTGGTATTTATCTGCTTGTGTGTGACTTCTTGCTTAGTTTTCATGCAGGATTACACAAAAACACGTCTTAACCGATTAACATGAAATGTTCGAAAGGGATGGGAGAAGAAAGATAACTTATTTGAGTCAACACAGTTTAAAAACCAATAGTACAGAAGTAAAATGGCACGGTAACAAATGTATGCACAAAGACTTCGTAACTCATTTTTCACTTTAGTTAGCGTTGTTATTTGGGGGAGGTTTGCGTTTTACCTCGTGACATTCCACTTACAAGATGTTTTGATCCCATATTCAAATATGGCTGCCCAGAAAACGACATCAGCTATTGAAGCAGCACAACTTTCCCCTGATTAATGTTAAAGGGCTGCACACGCCGGCGGGATTTGCATACTGGAGACGCTATTTTCATCTCCAAAGTTGCACCTTGTGGCTTCTGTCAAGCGGAGAATAGCCGCCGTGGAGGCGTCGTCGGTCCGTCTCATTCTCCCGCCATTGGCAGACAGATGTTGGCATTTGAGTCGCAAACCTTAAGGGAGCGGCGGCCTCCTCCGGGTCCAATAGCCCAGGAAATTATATTGACAAACATGCATGAGATTCAGGCAACCTTTTCAGCCTCGCACACTTTTCAGCGAGTCAGACAGGACATGAATATTCTCCCATTTTCTTAATATTAGTACCTCACCCCAGAATGGCGTTTTCATCACAGTGAATTTTTTTTTAGTTTAAGATTACTTGATCATTTTCCGCAGAACAACATGTGCTCATTGTCTCCTGTAGAGTAATTGTGAGGTCTTTTAGCCCGGCGTCACATTGCATCGTCCCTAGTGAGGGTGTTGAGTGTAATCTGTGGATAAGTGTGCTGGTGCCCCCACCCTCACTGATGCCTCCCCAGGGATGTCCTGGCTTGGCCGTCAGCTCAGGATTAATTAGAAGCTCTCCTTTCCCCACAGACACATTAGAGAGCTCAGTGGCGGTCAAACAGCAGCTGCATTAGCCGCACAGGCTAATACCCTCAACTATCACCAGGTAGTGTAATTAATAGCCTCTTCGCCGCTCATTATGTAACATCTCACACCGTGATAGCGCACTTCCCCGCGAGCACATTGCACCTTTTCAGTGTTTTTGTCAAGCTGACAGTTAAATCTAATGATGTCAAATATATGCTTTAACCACAGTGGCTGTAACTAGTGCAGCGTGCCTCGGTTTTTGATCAATTCGGTTCATGACGAAAATGTTGCTTCTGTTTTCACAAACATTCTGCGTAACAAACCTACCCCAATTCACGCAACTTCAGCCAATCACCGCAGTTTTGTCCAATCCCCCCTATTTCCCCACTAGGGTTGTACGGTATACCGGTATTAGCATAGTACCGCGATACTAATGAATCATATTTGGTACTATACCGCCTTTATACTATACCACCCGCGCCCCCGTCGTCCTCACGTCGTGTCATTGCTGGTTTACGAGCAGACGAGCATGTTTGGCAGTGCACAATCACAGAGTACTTACAAGCAGACACAGTGTGTAGACAGAAAATGGACAACGAACGCATTTTGGCTTAAAAACTAATGATAAAGGTGAAGTTATAACACTGAAACGCCCTCAGGAAGAGGTGCTTTAAAACATGGCTAGCTAACTAGCGGCTAAAGTCCAGCCCCAGTCGGCAGTATTTTAGCTACTTCTAAATCACTAATCCTCGCCTCCATGGTGACAAATAAAAGTAAAGTATCATCCCTGCAAGACGAGGAATAGCTAAACATGTTTTACTACACACCGTAGCTCACCGACGCCACAATGTAAACAAACGCCATTGGTGGATCTACACCTAACATTCACTGTAATGATACCAAGTTCAGGAACGTATCCAGTCGATACTACTATGATTACTTCGAAATTTTTTGGCATCACAACATCTTCTTTCATTTAAAAAAAATGTATATTATGTTTATAAACTCAGGAAATATGTCCCTGGACACATGAGGACTTTGAATATGACCAATGTATGATCCTGTAACGACTTGGTATCGGATCGATACCCAAATTTGTGGTATCATCCAAAACTAATGTAAAGTATCAAACAACAGAAGAATAAGTGATTGTTACAATTTAACATAAGTGTAGATAGAACATGTGAAAAGAGAAAGTAAGCAGATATTAACAGTAAATGAACAACTAGATTAATAATTCATTTTCTACCACTTGTCCTTAATAATTTTGACAAAATAGTAGTATATAAATGACAAAATATGTTACTGCATATGTCAACAGACTAAATTAGGAGCCTTTGTTTGAAGTTCACTATTTTATTTAAGGACACAATTGCAGTAAGAAACATGTTTAATGTACCGTAATATTTTTTGTTAAAATAAAGCCAATAATGCCTTTTTTGTGGTCCCCTTTATTTAGAAAAGTATCAAAGTATCGAAATAATTTTGGTACCAAAATATTGGTATCGAGACAACACTATTCCCCACACATTTTGGCAAATCATTAACATTTTCGCCAATTGAATTTGTCCCAGCATCACTCAAACACAACATAACTGTTTATCCTCTCCTTTTGTTTTCTTGTGTCTTCTTATCCTTATTTACATTTACAGAGATGCATCCATTCGCTCTTTTATTATTAATATTTTACTCGTTTTACCAACAAAAATCCCTGCGATGATCGCTCCCAAAAGTTACTCAATGTGAAAGTGCAGGTAAACTATGCATTGCGTGAACAAAAGGTTAAGATTGACTATAGACTTTCAAAACATTCACACATTTGCACAAGAATATCTGCAACGTGTAGACAACAAATCAGGTTATTTGTATTCTTTAATGGTCTTCAACATTATTTATTCTTTACTGTAAACTATTTTTTCCTCATCTGAAGGCTGAGATATCATTTTTAGTCTTTTCCCTGTCGTAATGCATGTGTACTTTGTTGTGGCTTATTAAAGCCGATTTTGCACATGTTTATGTGCCATGGTGGTGAGAGGCTTTTCTCAGTCTTTTTGTTTACATTTGTATATTGATTACTTTTTCTTTTCAGCAAATTTCACTATTGTGATTACAGATGGAAAAATACAACAATTTCATGCAACTTACCTTTTATCTTGCAATATTATTGAAACAAACACCTTAAAAAAATCTGAACTTTATTTATTTTATTTTTTTTGTCCTGTCTAGCTTCTCAGGCAAATCATATAGTTGATGCCCATATCGGCTGTTCAGATTTACTTTAGAAAAGAGAAGTGTAGGATACTTCTCTTGTTGCTGTCACGATTTAAACAAGATGGCGGACCCAAAAGCAGACAAGGCAGGCAGATTAAAAGTCCAAAGGGTTTAATTTAGGCAAATGAGGGATGAGGGAAAGGCGTCGTCAGCTGGAGTGGAGGTGTCTTGCAGGCAGGCAGGCTTAGAGGAAGTAGTCACTGGAGGTAGAGGAAAACAATGGTGAGTCGAGGAACAAGATACCAGGAGCAAAAGGCACAAACAAAAGATCATCAAAATACTACTAGACTGGCGAGAAGCATTACCACATGGAGAGTTGTGAAACGATCTGGCAGCGTCGTGTGAGGAGGCCAGGGCTTTTGTGGAGTGGAGGTGATTAGCTGATGGCAGGCAGGTGAGTAGGCTGATCAGCGCCAGGTGTGCCAGACTGGGAAGCCAGGAACCCAAACTCCGCCCACACATGGCCACACCCAGACAGACAAGACAGACACACAAGACACTTGCAGGGACTGTGACAGTACCTCCCCCTCACGGAACGCCCCCAGGCGATCCACCAGGCTTGTCAGGGTGGTCACGGTGGAATTTCGAGATGAGGGATGGATCCAGTATGAACCGTCGTGGAATCCAGCACCGCTCCTCAGGACCATAGCCTGCCCAGTCCACCAGGTCCTGGAACCCCTTACCACGGTGCCGTGTGTCCAGCAGCCGCCGGATGGTATATGCAGGGTGGTCATCGATGACAAGGGGGGGTGGGGGGGGACATCTGGAGGGGAAAGCGGACTGGTCACAACAGGTTTCACCTGAGAGACGTGGAAGATAGGATGGACCTTCAGGTGAGGGGGCAACTTGAGCTTGATAGCAGTTGGGTTGACGATGGCAAGGATTTCATAGGGACCGACAAAACGGGGTGACAGCTTCCTGGAATCCGTCTTCAAGGGAAGGTCTTTAGAGGACAGCCACACATGTTGGCCTGCCTGGTATTCCGGGGCAGGGGTCCGGTGGCGGTCAGTAAAGCGCAGGTTTCGTTCCACTGAGCTGAGCAGGGCAGCCCGCGCATCCCTCCACACTTTCCGACAACGCCGCAGGTGACTCTGGACAGACGGAACAGCGATGTCGGTCTCTTCGGCTGGAAATAGTGGTGGTTGGTAACCCAGAGAACCTTCAAAAGGTGACACACCTGTGGCAGCGGAAGACAGGGAATTGTGGGAATATTCGATCCATGTAAGGTGGGTGCTCCAGGTGGAGGGATTCTTGGCAGCGACACACCTGAGGGTAGCTTCCAAGTCCTGATTTGCCCGTTCTGTTTGCCCGTTAGTCTGGGGATGGTAACCAGATGACAAGCTTACTTTGGCTCCAAGGGCATGACAGAAAGCCTTCCACACCTGGGAGATGAATTGGGGTCCCCGGTCCGAAACGATGTCCAGAGGTATGCCATGGATCCGGAAAACATGGTTCACCATGAGGTTAGCAGTTTCAAGGGCTGAGGGTAGTTTGGGGAGAGCCACAAAATGAACTTCCTTAAAAAATCTGTCCACGATGGTAAGTATTACTGTATTGCCTTGAGACTCAGTGAGCCCCGTCACAAAGTCCAAGGCGATGTGGGACCATGGGCGACCAGGAACCGGCAAGGGACGGAGGAGACCTGCAGGCGGCTGGTTAAAAGATTTTCCACGTGCACACACAGTGCAGGCAGATACAAAGGCCCTAGTGTCTGTGGTCATGGTAGGCCACCAGAAGTGTTGCTTGAGGAGGGACAGGGTGCGGTTTATTCCGGGGTGGCATGCAAAGCGAGATGTGTGGGCCCAAAGGAGGACATCAGAACGGACAGAATCAGGTACAAAAACTCTGTTAGCTGGGCCATTACCTTGGTCTGCTTGAGTCTGCTGAGCTTTACGAACCAGCGATTCGATCTCCCATGTCACCGCAGCCACCACACAGGAGGAGGGAAGGATAGGGTCAGGACTGTAACAAATTTCAGAAGAGTACTGGCGTGAGAGGGCATCTGGTTTAATGTTGCGACAACCTGGACGGTAAGTTAAGGTGAACCGGAACCGACCAAAGAACAGCGCCCACCGGGCTTGACGGGAGTTGAGGCGCTTTGCCGATTGAATGTAGGCGAGGTTCTTGTGATCTGTCCATACGATGAACGGGTGTTCTGCCCCCTCCAGCCAATGCCTCCACTCCTCCAGGGCGAGCTTGACAGCGAGCAGTTCCCGATTTCCCACGTCGTAGTTGCGCTCAGCAGGTTCCAGGCGGTAGGAGAAGAAAGCACAGGGATGACGTTTTTGGTCATCGGCTGAGCGCTGGGACAGGACGGCCCCCACCCCTGAGTCTGAGGCGTCCACCTCCACAATAAATTGTCGAGAACGATCCGGATGAATGAGGACCGGGGCCGTGGTGAAACGTCTCTTCAATTCCCTGAAGGCAGCTCCAGCCTCTGTAGTCCAAGCAAATCGAGTGGATGTGGACGTCAGCCTTGTGAGGGGTGCAGCTACCTGGCTGTAGTTTCTGATGAAACGGCGGTAGAAGTTGGCAAAACCCAAAAATCGCTGGAGCTCCTTCAACGTAGTAGGTTGAGGCCATTCCTCCACTGCGCGCACCTTCGCAGGGTCTGCTTTCACCTGGCCACTCCCAATTATCAGCCCCAGGAATGATGTAGAGGTGACATGGAACTCACATTTTTCAGCTTTGCAGTAGAGCCTGTTCTCCAGGAGACGCTGAAGCACCTGCCTGACATGCTCAAGGTGCTCCTCCTTGTTGCGGGAGAAAATCAGGATATCGTCTAGGTCAGGGGTCGGCAACCTTTACCACTCAAAGAGCCATTTTGGCAAGTTTCACAAATTAAAGAAAATAATGGGAGCCACAAAAAAATTTTTTTTAATCAAAATGAAAAACACCGCATACAAAGCTTAAATTGCTTTGTGCTATGTTAACCAGGGGTCTCAGACACACGCACCGGCACACACTTTAATATGGAAATTTGATGTTAGTGCGGCCCGCAAGTTTTGAATGAATGGCGCTTGATAGCGTCATACTTGCCAACCCTCTCATTATTTCCGGGAGACTCCAGAATATCAGAGCGTGATGGCTCCGCTTTTGGCGCCCTCTACAGTCTCCCCAAACAGTGTACCTGCTCGACCATATGTAGAATGCAGCTTCAGCTTGCTCACGTAAGTGACAGCAAGGCGTACTAGGTCAGCAGCCACACATCTTACACTGACGGTAGCCGTACCGTATAAAACAACTTTAACACTGTTACGTTACAAATATGCGCCACACTTTGAACCCACACCAAAAAAGAATGACAAACACATTTCTGGAGAACATCTGCACTGTAACACAACATAAACACAACACAACAAATACCCAGAATCCCATGCAGCACTAACTCTTCCGCTCAACCGACGCACGGAGGGGGGGGGGGGGGGTTTGGTGGTAGCGGGGGTGTATAATCTAGACCGGAAGAGTTAGGGCTGCATGGGATTCTGGGTATTGGTTGTGTTGCGTTTATGTTGCGTTACGGTGGGATGTTCTCCAGAAATTTGTTTTTCATTCTTTTTTGGTGTGGGTTCAAAGTGTGGCGCATATTTGTAACGTAACAGTGCTAAAGTTGTTTTATACGGTACGGCTACCGTCAGTGTAAGCTGTGTGGCTGATGACTAAGTATGCTTTGCTGTCTCCTACGTGTGCAAGTAAAAGCTACATACAACATGTGGCCGGGCTGACACGCTGTGTGTAAATGCCATAGAGGACAATTACTGCAGTGCAATTAGGGCACGCCCCTAATCTAGTAATTAGAGTGAAAATAGGATTATAATTTCCCTGGGAGTTATCTAGGAGAGGCACTGAGATCCATAAGTCTCCTGGGAAAATCGGGGGGGTCGGCAAGTATGCAGCTGAGCCGCATCAGAGTGGTCAAAGAGCTGCATGCGGCTCCAGAGCTGCGGGTTGCCGACCCCTGGTCTAGGTAAACGAACACACAGCGGTTTAGAAGGTCACGAAGTACATCGTTTACAAGGGCTTGAAATACTGCTGGTGAATTAGTTAACCCAAAGGGCATGACCAGATACTCAAAATGTCCAAGTGGGGTCTTAAATGCAGTTTTCCACTCATACGGATCAGATGATATGCATTACGTAGATCTAGCTTGGAAAAAATAGTAGCTCCCTGAAGGGGCTCAAAAGCAGATGCAATCAATGGCAATGGATATTTGTTTTTTATGGTAATGTCATTTAATCCACGATAGTCTATACAGGGGCGGAGTGATCCATCCTTCTTACCGACAAAGAAGAATCCTGCACCCACTGGGGAGGAGGAAGGACGGATAATGCCAGCTGCCAGGGATTCCTGAATATACTTCTCCATGCTCTCTCTCTCAGGACGTGACAGGTTGTATAGGCGACTTGCCGGCAGCGGCGCTCCAGAAATCAGGTTGATGGCACAATCATAGGGCCGGTGAGGTGGAAGTGAAAGGGCACGCTGTTTGCTGAATACCTCTCCGAGATCATGGTAAACAGCAGGAACTCTCGACAGGTCAGGAGACTCGAAAATGACAGGGGAGCTGGCGCCCTCCGATGGAGAACGGGCAGAGCACAGGCATGTAGCGAGGCAGTAGGAGCTCCAGCTCACTACCTTACCTGTAGTCCAGTCAATATGGGGGTTGTGGAGTCGTAACCAAGGTTGGCCAAGGACGATGGGTGCAAGAGGTGAGGATATGACATGGAATTGGATGTGCTCGTGATGATTACCGGACACAATGAGGTGGACTCGCACGGTGCGATGGGATACTCGAGCGAGACGGCTACCCGTGAGGGCGTTGGCTTTTAGAGGAGAGGGTAGCGGCTCAAGGGAGATGCCTGCCTGGGAGACAACAGCTGAATCGATGAAATTCTCATCTGCCCCTGAGTCAACCAGGGCGAGCAACGGCACAGACTGAGAGTGCCATTGAAGAGTGGCAGAGAATTGCATGCGATCCCGGGATTCAGGGGAAGAGACTGTTTGGCTCACCAGAACCCCCACTGCTACTAGTGAGCCTCCTTTTGGCCGAATGGGGCAGGAGGCACGAAGATGACCAGGTTGTCCACAGTAGAAGCACACCCCCAACCTAATCCGTCGGAGGCGCTCGTCAGTGGAGAGACGGGTCCGCCGTAGTTGCATGGGCTCCTCCCCTGGGGACCCGGAGGGCAGGGCTAGGGGTACAGAATGTCGGGGTGCATTTGGCAGAAAATTACGGTCAGAAAAAGGGGTAGTCAACACGGAGGGAACAGTCTCGCCTTGCCACTGGGCTATTTGGTCCGAAATCTTGATGGCGGTGGTAATAGCCTCATCTAGGGAATCAAGCTCCTGCCTTAGTGCGATCTCCCTGCCAATGGTCCGGTTGAGCCCACTCTGGAAGGCGGTGAGCAGCGCTTGGTCATTCCAACCAGACTCCACGGCCAAGGAACGAAACTCGCTGGCGAACTCTCTCACAGAACGTCGACCTTGGCGGAGTCTCAAAAGCTGCAGACCGGCCTGTTGTCCACGAATGGGGTGATCATAAATATTTTTGAGCTCAGCGGCGAAGAGAGCAAAGGACTGAGCTGCGGGAGAATTCATCTCATGCAGGGCATTGAAGTAACTAAGTGGAGGCCCCTCAAGAAGGCTGGCAATGAAAGCTATCTTGGCAGCCTCATGGACAAAGCGGGTTGGTTGAGCCTTAAAGGTGAGACGAACCTGGGTGAGGAACTCACGGCAGGTGTTGGGGTTGCCAGAATATTTTGCCGGAGGTGGAAGATGAGGCTCCACAGCTTGGACAACTGGTGCTGGGGGAGGGGCGGCGCCATCGGCTTGAAGTGGTTCTGCTGGTGGAGCCTGTCGTGGAGCAGCACAGAGGGTATCAAGTTTAGTGGTAATCTTGGATACCTCTTTCACAAGGGTCTGAATGAGTTGTTGGTGATCTCCCAGATGCCGGCTTTGGTTGCTGATGACCTCCTTGACCTTTTCCAAGTCTGCTGGGTCCATTCTGGCCAGATCGTTCTGTCACGATTTAAACAAGATGTCGGACCCAAAAGCAGACAAGGCAGGCAGATTAAAAGTCCAAAGGGTTTAATTTAGGCAAATGAGGGATGAGGGAAAGGCGTCGTCAGCTGGAGTGGAGGCGTCTTGCAGGCAGGCAGGCTTAGAGGAGGTAGTCACTGGAGGTAGAGGAAAACTATGGTGAGTCGAGGAACAAGATACCAGGAGCAAAAGGCACAAACAAAAGATCATCAAAATACTACTAGACTGGCGAGAAGCGTTACCACATGGAGAGTTGTGAAACGATCTGGCAGCATCGTGTGAGGAGGCCAGGGCTTTTGTGGAGTGGAGGTGATTAGGAGATGGCAGGCAGGTGAGTAGGCTGATCAGCGCCAGGTGTGCCAGACTGGGAAGCCAGGAACCCAAACTCCGCCCACACATGGCCACACCCAGACAGACAAGACAGACACACAAGACACTTGCAGGGACTGTGACAGTTGCCTTATTTGTATTTGACTTTATTAAATGTATTTATATTATCATTTGGTGCAGCCGGGCCTGAGCAGGAGGGGATAGAAAGACAAAAAAAAGGAAGACGGAGGGGGAAATTGTGGGGACAAGAGGGGGATAAGACAGAGAGACAAAAATAACAACAGCAAACACAACAATAACAACAACAACAACAACAATAGAGCAACATCAGCAAATACGACATGTACAAATATGATGGTAAAAGTGTTAGCAAATAAGCAGTTAGCGAAAATAAAAAATAATACAGAAATGACAATGAGCATTATTACACTACAAATGGAGCAATACAAATACCAATAGAAATAGCGCTATTGATAATGAACAATACCCATAATTTACCTCTATTATCAACAATACAGTTGTTCAAATGCAACAATACATATACGTAATGATAACTAGAGATACGAAAGAATGCAGAAAAATGGAGGGGAAGAAAGAGAAGCAACCTATATTAATCTTGTAGATTGTTATAGTAACAATAGGTTAAGCTTTGTCAGTGTGCCATGTGTTACCCAGTTTACCCTAGGGCAACAACGTTAGTATATGTTTGATGAAACGTGATTATCAAACAGAATGTGTGGCGCCCAGGGAACCAGGGACCACCGGCCCCACGTAGCCAGGCCGGCCAGCGACAGGAACCCTAAAACAAGGCCTACCGTGACGCCCGTAAGAGCCAGCAGCAGGCCGCAGACAGACGCACCTGGCAGAGGACAAGGCACGAGAGAAGCAGGGGACAACCAGACCCCAAGCCAGCGAGAGACCACACCCCACACGGGTAGAAAGGTGGGACGCCCCGCCCATGGGGCCCAGAGACTCCCCGCAATCGGACAGGAAGACCGCCCCCGCCCCACCAGCAACCGGGCCCCCACGAGCCCACCCCCCAACTCTGGAGAGCGCGGCGCGGCCCGCCCCCGGCCACCCCACCCAAGTTGGCCGCTGCAGGACCGCCCAGCACGGGGACACGGGAACCACCCACCCCACCCGCAGGGACCCCAAAGATGGAGATTGAACAACCAGCATCCGCCCTGTCGAGTTCCCCCCCTGAGGGAGGGGAAAAATAAAAAATAATATTAATAAAATATATTAATAAATAAATATATTAATTAATTAATAAATAATCTGAACTTTAATTGCATTTTTTTTTTGAGAACTTCTGCAAATTCATACATTGAAAAAAAATTATGTGGCGGACTGCTAAATTTCCGTCAATATTGAAAAGTGTTTAATTTAAGATGAAAATAAAACTTTTTTATTTTTTATTTGTTGAAATCCTCTACGCAAAAAGCCGCTGCCTGACCAGGGCTCAGAAAATCTATAGAGACTCCTCCCACCCCCACCAAGGACTTTTTCACTGCTGGACTCTGGAAAGAAGTTTTGCAGCCTCCGTAGCAGAACCTCCAGGTTCTATAACAGCTTCTTCCCTCAGGCCATAAGACTCTTCAACGCATCAAAATAATCTCCTCATTTCCCCCCAAAAATGGATTAACTCGCTGGAATATAAAGACAATATAACATACATCCATAAACGTGGATGCATATGCAAAAGTGCAATATATTTATCTGTACAGTAATCTATTTATTTATATCTGCACCTTATTGCTCTTTTATCCTGCACTACAACGAGCTAATGCAACAACATTTCGTTCTTATCTGTACTGCAAAGTTCAAATTTGAATGACAGTTTTTTTCAATTTGCTTACACACAATTTTACTAACTGTGTGTCTTTTTTCAAAATGATTTACACACTTTTCCAAACACAACATTCAATTTTCTTAATTCCTAGATTATTTGCAAAATGACACACTTCGGTCAAAACATATGCCCATTCATCAAAATAAAGCAAGCATTTTTAAAAATGCAGTTTTATTGTCATCTCACTTACACAGACTTTAAATGATAAGACACTATTGGAGTGAGTTACCCACAACAGTGATGAATACAAAACACATTTGTAAAAACCCAGATTTTACTATAAGAAATCACATGTTTGGGGCATTTTGCCTGACCTTTTTAGCATATGTGATGAATGATTACTGAAACTTAACAAAATATATTGGCTAATCCATAGCAATCGTCATTGTTTACTTTGAAGTGGGCCTATACGTAAGGACTGTTGTGTACTAAGCAAAGGGAAGGAGGCGACACCAAGGCTACGTTTTTGAAGGTTTATTTAAACCTTTGATGAATGTGTGGGATGTGTATGCTACCACTAGTGAGTGAATGCAGACTATGTGTGGAATTAACAATGTAGAATTTACCAGAGGGTGTTGTCGGTGCGTGTTGGATGTATCTTTCGTCGAATCCAAAGGGGAAGGCGAAGGGGAGTCAGCTGGAAGGCAAGCAGTCGGGGGCTGGAGAGAGGCAACGATGTCAGGGTCCAAACAGTGGTCAAGGATCGGGGAAGGCAAGTAACAATCCGGGAGGAGGTCGTGAGGCAAGACACGATCACGGAAGACACTGTGGAAGACACAAAGGACATCAAGACAGGAACGAGGAAGAGCACAATGAAGGCGAGCAAGGAACGAGGGAGAGGTGCCAGACGTGATGCTTACTCAGGTGAGATTGGCTACGTTCTGGCAAAGGTCTCCTGGCTTCGCTGTCTCTTTATGCCGCTCCCTCTCGTCAAGCCCATGTGTGCTGATGAGTGATTGCATGCAGCCTTGTCGCTGCCCAGCTGTCCGAGTGAGCAGCCAGAGGAGGAATTGTGACACTCAGAATTATGAGAGGCACGGGTTCGAATCCGCGCCGTGACAGTACCCCCCCCCCCCCCCCCCCTTAGGCGAGGAACCCGACGAGCGCCGGGAAACATCAGGATTGGCACGGTAGAAATCCTCTAGAAGTGAGGGATCAGCAAGATAGGAGGCCGGTACCCAAGACCTGTCCTCTGGTCCATAACCCTCCCAGTCGACCAGATACACGAGCCCCCTACCCTGCCGACGGACCCTGAGGATCTCTTTAACCGTCCAAACCTGATCTCCATTTTCCAGGAACCTAGAGGGAGGGGGGGCAGGGACAGGGGGAGACAGAGCGCTCTCCGCTACCGGTTTTATCTGTGAAACATGAACTACAGAGTGTCTCTTAACCGAGGGTGGGAGAGCCAGCTTGACAGATACAGGGTTAATTATAGAGATGATGGGGAATGGACCAACGTAACGGGGTGCTAACTTCTTAGAAGGTACCTGAAGATTAAGGTCCTTGGCCACTAACAAAACTTGTTGGCCCGGCCGATAGGATGGAGCCGGGACGCGATGACGGTTGGCGTTGCGGCACATCTTTGCAGAAGCCTTCTCTAAGGCTGCTCGAGCGGCTCCCCACACCCTCTGACACTTCCTTATATGGGCCTTAGTAGAGGGCACTGCAATCTCCAATTCTTGCTGGGGAAACAAGGGGGGTTGATAGCCCAAAGAGCATTCAAAAGGTGACATACCAGTAGCGGAGCTCCTCAAGGAGTTGTAGGAGTATTCCACCCAAGGAAGGAACTTGCTCCAGGTGGTGGGCTTCTTACTGGTGACGCAGCGGAGCACGGTCTCCACGCTCTGGTTCGCCCTCTCAGCCTGCCCGTTGCTCTGGGGGTGGTATCCCGAAGTGAGACTGACCGAGGCCCCAATCCCCTTACAAAAGGCTCTCCAGACTTGTGAAGAAAACTGGGGGCCCCGATCAGACACAATGTCTACCGGGATACCATGCAATTTGATGACGTGAAGGGTGAGGAGGTCAGCCGTCTCCGAAGCAGAAGGTAGTTTGCCAAGAGGAATGAAATGGGCTGCTTTGGAGAATCGGTCTACAATGGTTAATATGGTAGTGTTACCTCGGGAGGCTGGAAATCCTGTTATGAAATCCAAGGCGATGTGTGACCAAGGGCGGGCAGGGATGGGGAGCGGATGAAGGAGACCAGCTGGGGGTCTGTGTGATGCCTTGCTGCGGGCACAAGAAGAACATGCTGCGATAAACTCACGTGTGTCTCTGGTCATAGATGACCACCAGAAGCGTCTACGAAGCAGTGAAAGGGTTCTTTGGAATCCAGGATGGCACGAAAAAAGGCTAGAGTGGCCCCAATCCAGGACTCTGGATCACAGTTCCTGATAGACAAAGAGCTTGTTGGGTGGTCCACTCCCAGGTCCTGGATTGGAGCGCAGTGCAGTTTTAACAAGTTCTTCCACTTTCCAGGAAACCATCCCCACGATGCTAGAGGGAGGAAGAATGGGGACATCCAATGGGCGCTCAGAAGGTTCCTCCATAAACACTCTGGAGAGAGCATCCGCCTCAGCGTTCTTGGATCCGGGTCTGAAAGACAGCAAGTAGTCGAAGCGGGAGAAGAATTGTTGCCATCTTGCCTGTCGATTATTCAGCCTCCTGGCAGAGCAGATGTGGAGGAGATTGCTGTGATCAGTCAGGATCTGGAACTGGTGACGAGCCCCCTCCAACCGGTGTCTCCATTCGGCAAGAGCTTCATGGACCGCCAACAGTTCTCTGTTCCCAGCGTCGTTGTTCCGCTCTGCCAGGGATAGGCGTCTGGAAAAAAATGCAACTGGGTGAATGAGATTGTCAATCATAGAGCGTTGAGAAAGTACAGCACCAATCCCGGAATTGGAAGCGTCCACCTCCACGAGAAAGGCAACGTCCAAGTCAGGGTGGACGAGGACAGGGGCAGAGATGAATCTCTTCTTCAGCTCCTCGAAAGCCTTGTTAGCAGTATGAGACCAGACAAAAAAACCTTTAGGAGAGGTGAGGGCATGGAGTGGTGCGGCAATCCGGCTGAAGTCCTGGATGAAGCGTCGGTAAAATCCAGCGAAGCCAAGAAATCTCCGCAACTCCGTTTTAGAAGATGGCTGAGGCCAATCCACCACAGCATCCACTTTTTTGGGGTCGGCTCGGATGTGTCCCTTCTCAACTACAAAACCGAGGAATTCCACTGAAGAGGCGTGAAAGTTGCACTTCTCTGCCTTGACAAATAGCCGGTTCTCCAAAAGTCTCTGGAGTACGAGTCTAGCATGTTCCTGGTGTTCAGCCAAACTCTGGGAAAAAATCAGAATGTCATCAAGGTAAACAACGACAAATTTATCAAGCATATCACGCAGAATCTCATTGACGAGGGCCTGAAAAACAGCTGGGGCGTTCGTGAGTCCAAAAGGCATGACCCGGTATTCGAAGTGCCCAAGGTGGGTGTTGAACGCCGTTTTCCACTCGTCCCCTTCCTTAATCCGCACAAGATGATAGGCGTTCCGGAGATCCAATTTAGAGAAGATGGTGGCTGGTGCCAATGGTTCGAAGGATGAGTTGAGAAGAGGCAGGGGGTACTTATTCTTAATAGTAATGTTGTTAAGATGATGGTAGTCGATGCAAGGCCTGAGTGAACCGTCCTTCTTGGAGACAAAGAAGAATCCAGCTGCCAGTGGAGACTTGGATTGAGTGATGATTCCCGAAGCTAGACCCTCCGTGATGTATGTCTTCATGGCCTCTTTCTCGGGGAGTGACAGATTATAAAGCCGGCTTGCAGGTAGCTTAGCCTCCGGGAGTAGCTCAATAGCACAATCGTATGGTCTATGCGGGGGTAGACCCTGTGCTTGCTCCTTGTTGAAAACCTCCGCTAGGTCGTGGTAGCAGGTAGGTACACGGGACAGATCCGTCTGGGGGGTAGCAATACTGGGAACGTGGACCGGAGGGGAGGCAGTCCTGAGACAGTTAGCGTGGCAGGGTGTGCTCCATGCCAAGATCCTGCCAGAAGACCAAGAGACGTGGGGGTCATGTTGCTGGAGCCAAGATCTACCCAGCACGAGCGGGGCGACGGGGGTCTCCAGAACCCAAAGACTGATGGTCTCGCTGTGGTTTCCTGAAATGGTCATGGTAATGGGTTCAGTCCGAAACCTGATGGGTCCCAAAGGACGTCCGTCCAGGGCTTGAGCAGGAAGTGACCGGTTCAGGTGGACCAGGGGAATGCCCATCCCTTGGGCAAATTCGTAGTCCAGGAGACTTTCATCGGCTCCTGAGTCCAAATAAGCCTTTACTTGGATAGATTTAGAGCCCCACGCTAGGGTAGCGGGTACCACGAAGTCGGGGTTCTCCTTAACTTGGGGAAAAGACGTATGGCTCACCAGGACCCCCCCCAGCTGGCGAGCCTGGTCTTTTTGGTTTAGCCGGACAAAAACGAAGGATATGTCCGGTTAGACCACAGTAAAGACAAAGGCGTTGTCTGAACCTTCTCTCTCTCTCCTCAATGGTCAGCCGGGTCCTTCCCAACTGCATGGGCTCCGGGGCTGTCAGCATGGTGGTTGGAGCCATATGTGGCGGAGCTGGAGCTTCAAAAGTGGGTAGCAGTTGAGGCCAGGTACTGATCCTTGTGGCTCCCTGGGCTCGCTCAGCCGCACGTTCCGTCAATCTCTGATAGAACAAGAGTGCAAGTTCGATGAGGTCTCTGCAGGATGTGGGTCTGTCCCTTAGTAGTCCGTCCTTAATCTCCTCCGAAAGTCCTCAACGGAACGCGCTCTGGACTGCCCGATCGTCCCACCCGCTGTCAGCCGCCAGGGTCCGGAATTCCAGAGTGTAGGCCGCCACCGAGCAAAGTCCCTGCTGGATGGAGTGGAGGTGTCCCGCGGCGTCCCCCCCATCCTTGGGGTGGTCAAATACGGCCCGAAATTCGGCCCGGAAGGCAGCGTAGTCTGTGCTTAGCCCCAAGGTCCTTTCCATGGCAGCTGTAGCCCACTTGAGTGCAGGTCCCGTGAGTAGGGCAAAAATGAAAGCGATCTTAGCCCCATCAGAAGAATAGCGTGAAGGCTGGTGTTGAAAAATAAGATCACGCTGAACAAGAAATCCCCTGCACAGCTCAAAATCACCCTCAAAGGGTCTAGGACAAGCTATTTTGGGCTCTCGTTCCAGACCGCAGCGTTCCGGTCTTTGGAATGGGGAAGTGAGCTGCGGGGTAGCTGGAGTTGGGGTCACTCCA
This sequence comes from Entelurus aequoreus, assembly GCF_033978785.1. Taxonomy (NCBI): domain Eukaryota; kingdom Metazoa; phylum Chordata; class Actinopteri; order Syngnathiformes; family Syngnathidae; genus Entelurus; species Entelurus aequoreus. The sequence goes on from NC_084734.1 coordinate 40,564,149, forward strand.
GGCATAAGGCAGTCCAGCCTAGAGTTAAGTCTAGAAAAAGCTCTCTCCAAATTGTCCTCAAGGGCAATAAAACACTCTTGGTGCTCGTTAACTACGGCACTAAGCATGGACAAGCCAGAAGTCCTGGGGGATCGAGACAGGGCTTCTCGGGTGTCGCCTGGTTCCGCCATGTTTTTGGCCAGAACGTACTGTCGTGTACTAAGCAAAGGGAAGGAGGCGACACCAAGGCAGAACTGCGTTTTTGAAGGTTTATTTAAACCTTTGATGAATGTGTGGGATGTGTATGCTGGAAGGCAAGCAGTCGGGGGCTGGAGAGAGGCAACGATGTCAGGGTCCAAACAGTGGTCAAGGATCGGGGAAGACAAGCAACAATCCGGGAGGAGGTCGTGAGGCAAGACACGATCACGGAAGACACTGTGGAAGACACAAAGGACATCAAGACAGGAACGAGGAAGAGCACAATGAAGGGGAGCAAGGAACGAGGGAGAGGTGCCAGACGTGATGCTTACTCAGGTGAGATTGGCTACGTTCTGGCAAAGGTCTCCTGGATTCGCTGTCTCTTTATGCCGCTCCCTCTCGTCAAGCCCAGGTGTGCTGATGAGTGATTGCATGCAGCCTTGTCGCTGCCCAGCGTGAGCGGGGGCGTGTCCGAGTGAGCAGCCAGAAGAGGAATTGTGACACTCAGAATTATGAGAGGCACGGGTTCGAATCCGCGCCGTGACAAGGACCTAAAGAAAAAGTAAAAATATCCTGTAATCTTTTCAAGAAGTGCTCAACAATGATGCTGCAAACTGAAAATACTTATTTTTACCACGGTCAGGTACAGTAACATATCACAGTAGTCAACAATGACATGCAGTACAAATTAAAATCTGAGACAAATAAATAGGTTAAAAAAAAAACCTGGAGATAAAAATTACAAATGGAAAAAGCTGTATAGCTGTAGCACCCACTTGAAAGTTGTATTTTCAATGTATCACCTGTGTCTTTACACCTGGTGGATGTGATTATCCAATGTGTTCAATTGTGTGGTCGTTGGCAAGCCAGCCCTTTGGATTGACCCGGAAGTAACTTCACAATCCTTATCTTTGTGTGAAGTGTAGAGATGTGTGTATCACAACCCTAGTGTGTGTGAAAAAGTGTGTATCACAATCCTAGTGTGTGTGAAAATGTGTGTATCACAATTGCTATCTGTGTGCAAGATGGGAAAGTGTGTGTAAAGCATTGTGTGTAATATTTCACAAAAACTGTGAAGCAGAGTCTATGCCTAATATTGGGCAAATCTGCACAGTGGTTTTGCTTACTGTGTGTAGACTTTTGTTAACTGTGTGAAAATGTAAAATGTTGTGTGTAAGCAATTGGAAAAAACTTTAAAAGCAAGTGTCTAAGTCTTGTTGGGGTTAGAAACGCTTAAACCTGATTACAAATTCATAAAAACACAACGGAATGATGTGTTGATGAAAAAATGCTTTTAAACATTGCAACTTTTTTTAAATGCTACGACAAAATCAGCCATTTTAGACCTCGACATTTACAAAAAAATGTGAAACCCTGGAAGGACTGATACATATGTACACTATATATATTAGGGCTCAGGCGATTACTCACAAAACAGTGTCGCATTAATCATGTATAAATGTAACTCCAGGTGGTTTGGCCCCTTGCCTTTATCCCATTCCACGCGGGGATGCACACCCTGGGCGTCCACATGAGAAGCTCGGCAGCCAGCACACTCTTGAAGTTGTCGGGGAGTAATGTTTACTAACGCACACGTGGTGCAGCCACACTGGATGGCTTCTGTTACATTAACGCAGATTTCACCCAATTTATTTTGAGTGCACACGCTCCTTTAGGCATCCCAGTTTGTTATCTGGTCAGTGATCATGTCAATGTATACATCAGTGTAAAGATGAGTGAAGATCACTGAACGTGCAAATTCAGTGTTTTTTCTATAAAAATGTTGAAAACGTTAGGACTCATACAGAAAAAAAAACATTTATAACACTATTCAATGGTTCTTCATGTATTTAATTATTTATGACTGCATCCCTTGACCGCGCGTCACTGAGCTTCTTTTGGTTTATTGCCCAAACTAAACTACTGTTTGGTGAAAGTCACTTGAACGTCTGCCAATGTGACCTATTTGTTTAGCTCGGTGACACCCCCAGCACAGATAAAAGGAAGCAGGAGAAAGTGACGTGTTTTTTTAAAAAAACATATATAAATAAATAGCTAAACATTCAGCACACCCTCACTTTTAAAATGATGAACACTACATTTTTAATGCAAGTGTCCCTTTGAAGAAGAACACCAGAATAGAACGGCTGCGCTAGCGAGACAAAAGCAGACGTGTCAAAAGTGCAAATGTGCACATTTTCTTCCCCCTCCCCACCACCACCAACAAAGCCCACAGAGATGTTTATTTTATTATATCGGCGTGTTTGTGTGCTGACAAATAACATTATTACATTTTATATACATAAGTGTTTGTGTGCCTGCAGTATCAACTGGACGGTTTGGTGAAATGTCACCATGGAGACCAGCGAGAGGTGTCTCCATGTGCACTGTTGATGAGCAACGAGGTACACACACGCACATGCACACACACACACACACACACGCCACACACACACACACACACACACACACACACACACACACACACACACACACACACACACACACACACACACACACACACACACACTGCCTTCACACTCACAGGCCCAGGTTAGAGGAGCTGACCGGGGGGGCTATTGAAGATGCCCATGAGTGTATGGACAAGGGATTTATGGATTCTCTGCAATATTAATGTCCAAAATGTCACAGGAAAGCCATGGTCTCGTTCACAATAGAACACGGTCCGGCTGGGATTGTCCCATGACACCCAGGGGTAGCCTCGTGTAATGAATGAAACGCTGGTCCCTCGCTTTGAGCCTACCAGATTCTGCTTGGTCTCCGAGTGAGACTTTACGTGTGAAAAGACGTTATTTATATGAGGGCAGAAGTATCTTCATCAGTCACCATAAAGGTGTGCTTGGGTAGGTTTGGTGTGGAAGAACTATGACGGAGATGGCGAAATACTCCCACTGGGGCTGCGCGATATTAACAATATACGATATAAATGATCTTCAAAACCCAAAACCAGTGAAGTTGGCATGTTATGTAAATCGTAAATAAAAACAGAATACAATGATTTGCAAATCATTTTCAACTTATATTCAGTTGAATAGACTGCAAAGGCAAGATATTTAATGTTCGAACTGAGAAACTTTACTTTTTTTTTGCAAATAATCATTAACTTAGAATTTAGTGGCAGCAACACATTGCAAAAAAGTTGGCACAGGGGCATTTTTACCCCTGTGTTACATGGCCTTTCCTTTTAACAACACTCATTAAAGTTTGGGAACTGAGGAGACCAATTTTTGAAGTTTTGCAGGTGGAATTCTTTCCCATTCTTGCTTGATGTACAGCTTAAGTTGTTCAACAGTCCGGGGTCTCCGTTGTGGTATTTTAGGCTTCATAATGCACCAGACATTTTCAATGGGAGACAGGTCTGGACTACAGGCAGGTCACTCTAGTACCTGCACTCTTTTACTACGAAGCCACGCTGTTGTAACACGTGTCTTGGCATTGTCTTGCTGAAATAAGCATGACAGCGTTGCTTGGATGGCAACATATGTTGCTCCAAAACCTGTATGTACCTTTCAGCATTAATGGTGCCTTCACAGATGTGTAAGTTGCCCATGTTTTGGCCACTAATACACCCCCATACTATCACAGATGCTGGCTTTTTAACTTTGCGCCTATAACAGTCTGGATGGTTCTTTTCCTCTTTGTTCATGAGAATACATCAAATGTTTTCCATTTCTCTTTACAAAATGCTCGAAAAGGAGTACATGGTCAAAACTTCAGTGGTTATATTGATATTTTCTATTAGCAAGTAATAACTTGTAGTTTTTGTTATTCTTTACAAACTCAGGATAAGTCCTTGGACACAGAAGGGCTTTTTTTTATTCTAGAAATCATGACAATTATAACAGAGCCAAAAGTAGGAAGTCATTTGAATATTTAGTTGATATTGTTACACCGCCATCCTTATATATATTTTCAATGGGAGACAGGTCTGGACTACAGGCAGGCCAGTCTAGTACCCGCACTCTTTTACTATGAATCCACACTGGTTTAACACGTGGCTTGGCATTGTCTTGCTGAAATAAGCAGGGGCGTCCATGATAACGTTGCTTGGATGGCAACATATGTTGCTCCAAAACCTGTATGTACCTTTCAGCATTAATAGTGCCTTCACAGATGTGTAAGTTACCCATGTCTTGGGCACTAATACACCCCCATACCATCACAGATTCTGGCTTTTCAACTTTGTGCCTATAACAGTCCGGATGGTTCTTTTCCCTTTTGGTCCGGAGGATGCATCAAATGATTTCCATTTCTCTTTACAACATGCTCGACAAGGAGTATATGGTCAATATATCCAGTGGTCATATTGATATTTTCTATTATTGTCATGACGCAGAGTCGAACCCGCGTTTCCTCTGCACCTGGAGCTGCAGGCAACTCTGCTAACCCCTCTGCTGGCAGCACACTCAGACACGCCTCTGCTCGCACTGAGCACAACACGCCCACACAGCAACAAGCCTGCAAGCAATCACTGATCCGCGCACCTGGACTTGACGAGGGGGAGTGACATAAAGACCAGCGGACCTGAGGAACCTTTGCCAGAACGTCGCTAACCTTCCATGACTCCCCTGTCTTCCGTGATCGTGCCTTGTCACTCGACACCCATCCGGTTTCCTGACTGCCCTCCTCGATCCACGACCTCCCTGCTCGGACCCAGACCACGCTGCCCTGCTCTTGCCCACGACCACTTGCCTGCCCACGAACTGCCTCTTCGCCTTGCCCCCTTGGATAACGACGAAAGATACAACCAACATTTACAGACAACAACCCTTGGTAACATTTACATTATTAATTTTACACATAGTCAACACTCACTCACTTTGAGTAGTATATTCATCAAAGGTTTCAAATAAACCTTGTAAACCGCAGTCCTGCCCTGGTTGTCGCCTCCTTCCCTTCTCTGATACATAACAGTACGTTCTGGCCAACAACATGTCGGAACCAGGCGACAGCGGCAAGCCCCAGGCCCAGATTGTTAGGATCCGCTGCTCGGATCACAGTTTGGTTACAGTTTAGTGTCACGTGTGTTTTGTTTCTGTTGCCATGACGGCAGATTTTGCTCACCTGCCTCTGGTTAGCGTTTCGGGACGCGCACCTGTTGCCCGAGCGCTAATCAGAGGGCTATTTAGTCTTCGCCCGGGCAGCACTCTGCCTGGCTTCCTAGTTTGTTCTCATGCAACAGCTGACGACCACTTTGCTTCCTGCTAGCTCTCATGCTAGATTATTTTGCTTGCTAGCTCCCATGCTAGTCGTTTTTGTTTTTCTCTTGTCTGATTTAGTTCTAAAATAAATCATTTTCCTACCTGCAAGCTGTGTCCGAGCCCGTCTGCATCCTTGGGAGAACACCTCGCACCACGATGCGACCAGGTCGCCACAGTACGTGTCCCCGAATCCACCGGGGAGACTGTGGCGACCTGGTCGCATCGTGGTGCGAGGTGTTCTCCCAAGGATGCAGACGGGCTCGGACACAGCTTGCAGGTAGGAAAATGATTTATTTTAGAACTAAATCAGACAAGAGAAAAACAAAAACGACTAGCATGGGAGCTAGCAAGCAAAATAATCTAGCATGAGAGCTAGCAGGAAGCAAAGTGGTCGTCAGCTGTTGCATGAGAACAAACTAGGAAGCCAGGCAGAGTGCTGCCCGGGCGAAGACTAAATAGCCCTCTGATTAGCGCTCGGGCAACAGGTGCGCGTCCCGAAACGCTAACCAGAGGCAGGTGAGCAAAATCTGCCGTCATGGCAAAAGAAACAAAACACACGTGACACTAAACTGTAACCAAACTGTGATCCGAGCAGCGGATCCTAACACAGATAGCCATATCTTCCGACCTAGCTATCCTTAGCTCCGTTGTTAGCGAACATCAGGTTCGGTTTACTGCCCTTGAGGATCATCTAGAGAGAGCCTTCACCAGACTATATTCCAGGCTGGACAACATGTGCCCCGGGGCCAGTCCTGGACCGGTGGTACCTCCTCATGCTTCTCCAGTCCTTGGACCCGAAAGCAGCATTTTGGAACGTGAGCCCAGAATTGCCAGCCCTAAGACCTTTGAAGGGGACTTTGAACTTTGTAGAGGGTTTTTGGTACAATGTGACCTCATTTTCCGTCACCAGCCCTCCCGTTATTCCTCCGACGGCGCCAGAATAGCATTTATTTTTTCCTTACTTTCTGGTCCGGCTCTCAAGTGGGCTACAGCTGCAGTCGACAGGACCGTTGGGCTCAACTCCGACTATTCTGCCTTTCGTGCTGAATTTCGGGCTGTTTTTGATCACCCCAAGGATGGGGGGGGGACGCGGCCGGACGTCTACACTCCATCTCGCAGGGATCCCGTTCCGTGGCAGCCTATACCCTGGAATTCCGGACTCTGGTGGCGGACAGCGGTTGGGGGGACCGGGCGCTCCAAAGCGCATTCCACCGCGGCCTCTCTGAAGAGATTAAGGACGGTCTACTGAGAGACAGACCTACTTCCTGCAAGGATCTCATCGAACTGGCACTCAAATTTGACCTAAGACTTTGTGAGCGAGCAGCAGAACGAGACCAGAGAACTTCCTCAATGGCAGTCTTGGTGAGCCATACTTTATTTCCCCGTAATGAAGAAAATCCTGACATACTGCTACCCGCTATTCTGGCCTGGGACCAGAGGAGCATTCAAGTACAGGCATTTGTGGACTCTGGAGCTGATGAAAGTCTTTTGGACTACAAGTTCGCCCGGCAGATGAGCATTCCCCTGATCTCCCTTGACAAGACGCTGCCAGCACAGGCCCTGGATGGACGGCCATTGGGCCCCATCAAGTACCGCACAGAGCCCCTTTCCATGACCATTTCTGGTAACCACAAGGAGACATCAGCCTATGGGTGCTGGAAGCTCCAGTAGCCCCACTTGTGCTTGGAAGATCTTGGCTTCGTCACCACAATCCCCATATTTCCTGGACTTCCGGCAGAATCCTAGCCAGGAGCACACCCTGCATGGCCAACTGTCTGGGGCCAGCGTCTCCTCCGGACCACCACTCCACTACCCCGACTCCCCAGGCCGATCTATCCATGGTTCCTGCTTGCTACCATGACCTAGCCGAGGTCTTCAGCAAGGTACGTGCTCTTGGACTACCCCCTCATAGACCCTACGACTGTGCCATTGAACTACTTCCTAACGCTACCCTGCCGTCTAGCCGCCTTTACAATTTGTCTCTTCCAGAGAAGGAAGCCATGAGGAAGTATATTACAGAGGGCCTTGCCTCGGGCATCATTACCCCGTCCAAGTCTCCACTGGCGGCGGGATTCTTTTTCGTGGCCAAGAAGGACGGGTCCCTTCGACCCTGCATTGATTACCGTCATCTTAACAACATTACCATCTAAAACAAGTACCCCCTTCCGCTACTCAACTCTTCCTTTGAGCCCTTGGCACCTGCAACCATATTCACCAAACTGGATCTTCGTAACGCCTATCACCTGGTACGAATCAGAGAGGGAGACGAGTGGAAAACGGCCTTCAACACCCAAATGGGGCATTACGAGTACCGGGTAATGCCTTTTGGACTTACTAACGCACCTGCAGTTTTTCAAACACTTGTTAACGACATCCTCCGGGACATGCTGGATCAATTTGTGGTTGTGTACCTTGACGATATTTTGATTTTCTCCCGTAACCTCTCTGATCACCAGCAACATGTTCGACGTGTCCTGCAACGTCTTTTGGAGAATTGCCTTTTTGTTAAGGCAGAAAAATGCTGCTTCCACTCCTCTTCAGTGGAGTTCCTGGGATTTGTGGTCGAAAGGGGTCACATAAGACCCGACCCGAAGAAGGTGGAGGCAGTGGTGAAGTGGCCGCAACCAACCACGAGGACGGAACTTTGGAGGTTCCTCGGCTTCGCCGGCTTCTACCGACGATTCATCCAGGACTTCAGTAGGGTTGCAGCACCGCTCCATTCTCTCACGTCAACTAACGTGCCTTTTGTATGGACTCTTTTGGCTAGGAAGGCCTTCGAGGAATTAAAGGAGCTTTTTGTTTCTGCCCCCATTCTGGTCCACCCCGACTTGGACACTGCCTTCTTGGTGGAGGTGGATGCCTCAGACTCAGGGATTGGGGCTATTCTCTCTCAAAGATCCAAGAATGACAAATTGATTCACCCTGTTGCCTTCTTTTCTAGACGCCTGACTCAGGCTGAACAAAGCTACGATGCTGGGAATAGAGAATTATTGGCGGTCCACAAGGCCCTGGTGGAATGGAGACACTGGCTGGAAGGGGCTAGACACCAGTTCCAGATCCTGACTGACCACAGCAACCTTCTGCACATCCGAGCTGCCAAAAGAATCAACAATCGCCAGGCAAGGTGGCAGCAGTTTTTTTTCCCACTTCAATTACGTGCTCTCTTTCAGGCCAGGTTCCAAGAACACTAAGGCTGACGCTCTATCCCGATTATTCGTAAGAGAGTCCACTTGTCCATCAGTAGCAGAACCCATCCTTCCTCTCACTCGCATTGTGGGAATGGTAACCTGGAAGGTGGAGGACCTGGTAAAATCTGCGCTGCGCTCCAATCCAGGACCGGGAGGTGGACCACCCAACAAACTATTTGTCCATCGGGAGCTACGACCCAGAGTCTTGGATTGGGGGCACTCCAGCCTGTTCTCTTGCCATCCAGGTTTTCAACGAACTCTATCACTGCTGCGAAGACGTTTTTGGTGGCCATCCATGGCCAAGGACACTCATGAGTTCATCGCTGCTTGTTCTACTTGTGCCCGTAGCAAGACGTCACACAGGCCTCCTGCTGGTCTTCTTCGCCCTCTCTCCATTCCTGCCCGTCCTTGGTCACACATCGCCCTGGATTTCGTCACAGGATTTCCAGCCTCTAGAGGTAACACCACCATCTTAACTATTGTTGACCGTTTTTCCAAGGCAGCCCACTTCATTCCGCTGCGCAAGTTACCTTCTGCCTCAGAGACTTCTGATCTCCTCACGCTACACGTCGTCAAGCAACATGGTATCCCGGTGAATATCGTCTCTGACCGAGGCCCTCAGTTTACGTCACAAATATGGAAAGCCTTCCGCAAGGGAATCGGGGCCTCGGTCAGCCTCACATCGGGATACCATCCCCAAAGCAACGGGCAGGCTGGGAGGGCGATTCAAAGCTTGGAGACCATGCTCCGCTGTGTCGCCAGTCATCAACCCACATCCTGGAGCAAGTTTCTGCCTTGGGTGGAGTTTTCCTATAACTCCTTGAAGAGTTACGCTACCGGTATGTCTCCATTTGAGTGCTCATTGGGTTATCAACCCCCTTTTTTTCCCCAGCAGGAACTGGAAATCGCTGTTCCCTCAACAAGGGCTCATATTAGACGGTGTCAGAGGGTGTGGAGAGCCGCTCGTGCTGCTTTGGAAAGGGCATCCGAGAAGATGTGTCGCAATGCAAACCGTCATCGCATTCCAGCCCCATCCTATAAACCTGGACAACAAGTGATGCTTCTCACTAAGGACCTCAGTCTCCAGGTACCATCAAGGAAATTGGCTCCACGTTATGTTGGTCCATTCTCCATCATGTCGATCATAAATCCTGTATCTGTTAAATTGGCTCTCCCACCCTCGGTCAAGCGACATCCAGTTGTCCATGTGTCTCAGATTAAACCGGTAGCGGAGAGCGCTCTGTCCCTGCCCCCCCCCCCCACCCTCTAGGTTCTTGTCCAATGGAGATCAGGTTTGGACGGTTAAGGAGATCCTCAGGGTCCGTCGACAAGGTAAGGGGCTCGTTTATCTGGTCGACTGGGAGGGATATGGACCTGAAGACAGATCTTGGGTGCCAGCCTCCTACCTTGCCGATCCCTCACTTCTAGAGGATTTCTACCGTGCCAATCCTGATGCTCCCCGGCGCTCGTCGGAGGCCTCGCATAAGGGGGGTACTGTCATGACGCGGAGTCGAACCCGCGTTTCCTCTGCACCTGGAGCTGCAGGCATCTCTGCTAACCCCTCTGCTGGCAGCACACTCAGACACGCCTCTGCTCGCACTGAGCACAACACGCCCACACAGCAACAAGCCTGCAAGCAATCACTGATCAGCGCACCTGGACTTGACGAGGGGGAGCGACATAAAGACCAGCGGACCCGAGGAACCTTTGCCAGAACGTCGCTAACCTTCCATGACTCCCCTGTCTTCCATGATCGTGCCTTGTCACTCGACACCCATCCGGTTTCCTGACTGCCCTCCTCGATCCACGACCTCCCTGCTCGGACCCAGACCACGCTGCCCTGCTCTTGCCCACGACCACTTGCCTACCCACGAACTGCCTCTTCGCCTTGCCCCCTTGGATAACGACGAAAGATACAACCAACATTTACAGACAACAACCCTTGGTAACATTTACATTATTAATTTTACACATAGTCAACACTCACTCACTTTGAGTAGCATACACACGCCACGTATTCATCAAAGGTTTCAAATAAACCTTGTAAACCGCAGTCCTGCCCTGGTTGTCGCCTCCTTCCCTTCTCTGATACATAACAATTATCAAATAATAACTTGTTGTTTTTGTTATTCTTTAAAAACTCAGGATAAGTCATTGGACTTATCCTGAGGAGGGCTTTAAGTGTAAAAACTAAGACAATTAAATCAGAGCCAAAAGTATGAAGTAATTTGAATATATAGTTGATATTGTTACACCGCCATCCTTATATTATTATAATGGCGATCAGAAATGTAATCGTTCAATAATTTAGAACATTTAAAAAAACTAAAGTATTTGATACCCATGTTTGTAGTATTCCCCAACCTAATATGAAGTAGCCAAACGACTAAGAATAAGTGCTTAATACATTTTAACAGAATATTACCTGGTAATTGATATCAGTAGTCTACAGCACCGATTTTCAGTACTTTTGTATGTGTTGATGTGATAATAAATGATAATCAGTTTAGTTAAAAAAAAAAAAAAAAAGAAGCTATTTAGCCTTCAAGGTACTCAAAGCGCTGTGACACTATTTCCACGTTCACCCATTCACACACACATTCACACACTGATGGCGGGAGCTGCCATGCAAGGTGCTAACCACCACCCATCAGGAGCAAGGGTGACGTGTTTTGCTCTAGGACGCAACGGTGGAATGGCGGAAGCTGGGGATTGAACCAGGAACCCTCAAGTTGCTGGCACGGCCACTCTACCAACCGAGCCACGCCGATGTAGTCTTTGCCATTAAGCTGAATGTGTCAATCTAGTCTTTTGTTGAGTCCTACCAAGTGTTTATACTGCAAGTATTGCACTTGTTACGCACCAAATGTTTGAAGGACGTGCATGTTAGTTGTAGTTTTTATTACCAAATTTGGAGGCAGTGAAATCGCTATGTAAAATTGCTAATGCGGTAGCATGTTAATGGAAAATCCAATGTTTCACACTTTCACTCGTTCCACTCCCTCCTTTTGTCGGGTTGAAAGCAGGTGTCGCTGTCAGTCATGCATCACATGATCTGATTGCATGATGTGGCGTCGCTGTGTGAACGTGCGCAGCTCTCCTCCAGTCTCCTGTTGTGGCACCGATGCGACCATTTTGCAGGATCCGAGTGTGAAAGAGGCGGGTGTGTGTTTTCACCTCCCACGAGTGTGATGGCACCATGTCCCGATACTTCAGTGCAGGAAGTGTGTGTGTGCCCTCCGCTGGGTCCAGTTCCAGCAACAAGACTATCATCTTGAAAGTTACTGGAGCTGATTTGTTGTCAAGGCTGAAGTGATTATTTTCCTGATTACTCCCAGCAGAGGAATGCATGTTTATCCACCTCAAATGAAACATCAATTTGCCTCCCGTTTTGCAAAGAGCCCCCCCCAAACCCCACTGTAAATTAAGCTGCGCTCAAACTCAAACAAGGGGAGTTTGTGCGGCGCCGGTCCATGAGCGAGTGAGCATCTCCTGCGAGTACGTAAGCTCCTTATGACAAAATGCTTTGTTTGCCCCCCCACCACCCCCCTTAGTCACAAATCATTAAGTGGTTGGCTCCACTGTTTTAGCTCAGTGGCTTGTGTGGAATATGACGAGCTGCCGTCCCCGCAGCGCGCGGGATTATGAGGCCATGTTTGTGGGGTTCTGACTCTAATGGGCTGGTAATTACACTTTGTTTATGAGTTTATCGATGCGTGCTGCCACCAAGCCTGCACGCCTTCCAGGCGATGGCAGATAAGCATCACACATTTATTCTCATCGCTTGCACCAATCACCCCCCCTCTCAAGAGCCAGTTAGCTCACATTGTCAACTCCCGCTGTGATCGTATTAGCAGGCCCGATACTTTTGATGTGCGACGCTCTGGGTCCAGGGGCATGGATCCATCTTGACTTTGCAACCTTGGGAGGGAGACGCGACACTGTTTCTCACTTTGATGTTGCAGCGGCGAATGCTGAAGACACAGACGCGCACGAGCACACGCACGCAAACACACACATACACGCGCACACACACACACACACACAGAGAATAGGATGGTGGCTACAACTTACACCTGTATCATGTCTACTTACTGCTGCTGTCTCACTATGCTGAGTCACACTGGACCCACCTCTTGGTTATAGGGTGTATTCTTGCTGGCTCCTAGCTCCTAAAGACTGTAAGGAAGGAGTTTGTTGCCAAGACTATGGCGGTGTAACGATTTTGTAATTGTTTTATTTATTCATTTGATAGGGAAATCATAATACAGGTACTGAAAAAACAGACACTTTTTTTTTTGTTCCCCCCCAAAAAAAATAAATTAAAAAATTAATTAAATAATGATAATAATAAACAAATACAACAAAAAAAATTACAGAAAAATAATAAAAGTAAAATAATAACACTCCCTCCCAACCCCCGTCCTACATTTCCGTCACAGTGGATAGCAATGTACTGCCTTCCTCTTCACCACAAGCAGATAGAGAATCACAATAACTGACTAAAGGGAAAAAAAAGGTAACAACAAAAATAAAAATCACAAAACATACAGAGAAGTGTCACTGAATAAAAACAACAACAACAACAACAACAAAAAGAGTTGAGGTAAGTGAAAAGGTTTATTGTCAACAGTGAGTGTCACATTTATCCTATAGTGCAGTGGTCCCCAACCACCGGGCCGCGGCCCGGTACCGGTCCGTGGACCGATTGGTACCGGGCCACACAAGAAATAAAAATAAAAAATAAAAAAAAACTTTTTTAATTTTTTTTATTTTTATTAAATCAACATAAAAAACACAATATATACATTATATATCAATATAGATCAACACAGTATGCAGGGATACAGTCCGTAAGCACACATGATTGTATTTCTTTATGACCAAAAAATAAAAAATACCATAACTCCCCCACCCCCGCCCCTCCCCCCGGTCCGTGGGACAAATTTTCAAGCGTTGACCGGTCCGCAGCTACAAAAAGGTTGGGAACCACTGCTATAGTGTCTTTAATTTAGCGATGTAATTATGCAGCCCCAGGTCAAGTCAAATTGTTTTGGTGTACCCCTCAGATTATATTTAATTTTCTCTAAATCTAAGAAAAACATGAGGTTTTTAAGCCATAGAGAGGCCTTTTCACGATTCGTTTTAACAACGATTTGATGCGATATTTGGGGTTGCCGACACAATTCAGGGACGATGTTGTTGTTTTTTTGGAATAGTACTACCCGAAACGATTCAGTGAGTTGAAATCGATTCAGTAACTTTTTAGCAAAAAAAAAAAAAAATCAAGCAGTGTGAGTGTGAAATAAATACTGGATACATGACACTGCAGGTGAAGTTTGCTATATTCCTGTTATTTCTTGTGAGGGAATTATGTAAAAATGAATTATGGATACAAACAAGCAAGAAAACAACAGTTAATTGCCAATGCATTCTCATATTATTGGAATAAAGTGCAAACAACACTTTATGTTGACTTATGTTGCTCTCATTTTCAACATTCCAATACTACAGTAACCAACATTTCAACAGTGGATTTACCTGCTAAATAAAGTTCCGCGACCTGGCCATACAGTATCTGTTCTCCGCCCTGGTGTTGATGATGAAAGACAGTGCATCAGGTGTGCTGAAGCTTGTAGGTCCCCTCATTCCTGTTTAAGGATGTTGGCCCCTTGCTTCCTAATTTTAAAAGCCTCCCTCCTCCATCTCTTCTATTTATTTATTTAAATGACTTTTTCCTGGCTGTTAGTTGTTGTCACTTTCCGAAAGTTGGTGCATTGCGTGACTCACTTCCGTTTGTTGTGGCTTTTGCAATCTTGCTGTAGCGGAAAGTTTTTGTGTTGTAATTTATGATATTGTCCTTTGTTATGACCTTTATCGACCACCGTAGCTATCTGCCATTTTTGTTTTGAAGACCTCACAGACGTCCAAATGGACTAAATGTTTAACATCTTCATTTTTAAAAGTGCTAAACTTTATATAAAGTCTGACATTCCTAAATACAATGTTTTCCTTCTTTTACTATCGATAAAATCAATCAATTCCCTTTTAAAACGTTCTTGGTTCGATAACTATCTTTCGGAAGTCAAACTTGCCATGTAGGACCCATATACTTGAAATTTAGGAATATAAATCGATCTATCAATATATCGACTCAATTGTTACACCCCTACATTACTACTTTGTATTATGAAGTACTGTGTATTGGGATAGGCCCCAGCCCCCCACGACTCAGAGAGGGACAAGTGGTAGAAAATGGATGGATGGATGCAACTGTCTGCACACAATATGTAATCATCTATTGGTCCATTCACACACTTTGTCCATGCATACACACACACACTGTAATTATATGATGTATGTCCAGTCACTTGTGTCATGAAACATCTGTTGGTCCATTCTCATGCAATCAAGACATCTGACTGTCTAACCACACATACATGTTCAATAAATAATTAATAGTTTTCTGTTTTCTCATATATATTTACGGTAAAACAAAAACATCCATCTGTAGCCATAACACATATTGTGACCATAGAAGTGTTTGGAGAGCACATACCTCCCCCAGGCCAGATCTCCCAATGACAATCCTTTATCCACCCATAACTTTTTGAGTTAAGTTGCTAACTAACTAACATAAAGACAGACAAACCCCAGTGAGGACTGTACATAACATCCTGGCTGAGGTACTTAACCAAAGGATAAATAAAATTGCAGTGGGGTTGTTTACTTAGTTTTTTGTTTCAAAAAAGGTTGCACGAGCATACACGTGCACACAGAGAAGGTCAGGCTCTTATCATAAACGTAAGTTAACGTACTAGAATTGATCCGGATCATCCCCAAAAAGTAATCACTTGCAACGTATTCCATTTTTGACATTTCCTATGCCTATAACTTTTAAAATTATGTTTGTAACTTACTAATCAATATATAAACAAACACCAGCCAATATATATATACCTCATCAAGGAGGTAAAATATGTCTGTCCATTCATACACAAAGTAAACAAATGTCTTTCCATTCACACATGTATATACCGTATAATCCTTAAAAAAAAAATCAAAAATCGACCATGCGCCTTATAACCCAGTGCACCTAATGTACGTAATAATTCTGGTTGTGCTTACCGACCTTAAAGCAATTTTATTTGGTACATGGTGTAATGATAAGTGTGACCAGTAGATGGCGGTCACGCATAAGAGATACGTGTGGACTGCAGGATGATGCCTGCTCAATTGACGTCAGAGGATTAGCTATAGGTAAAGGTTTACCCAAAGTGCTTTGCGCAGGAATGCCATTGTAGTCTGATGATGTAGTCAATAAGCTTCTTCTTTTTCTCTATCCTCCTGTTGTGGGGCATTCATCCTCCGCTGTTGCCATTTCTAATATAAAGTATCATACAGTTCTAACTTAGATCTGTCAGTAGACTGGCTATGGAAGCGCTAAAAACTACCGGTCTAACAAAGATGACGGGGAGAAGACGCTGTCGAAGGTGAGCCACGTAAATAAGACCGCCCACAAAACGGTGCATCCTGAAGAGATGGTCCGAAAGCGTCTTGAAGATGACCTGTAAAACATAATCTATGCAACATTTTGACCAAAGAACCACCATTACATGTTATGTAGACCACAAGGAAGTGTTTTCAATGTACAAAAAAAATCATAATATGACCCTTTTAAAGGGGAACTGCACTTTATTTTGGAATTTTGCCTATCGTTCACAACTGTTATTAAAGACATGACGACGGATGTATTTTTTTTAATGCATTCTAACTTGTAGAGAAACATAAATACAAGCCTGCTTACAATGGAGCCAATGAGAGGTCCTCTGCTCCGCCCATAAAACCCAATAAAAAAAACATCCAAAAAGCACCAACAATACTCCAGTTACATTTTGTGACTTGAATATTAACTTGTTTAATATTAAGTAAATGATAAATGATAAATGGGTTATACTTGTATAGCGCTTTTCTACCTTCAAGGTACTCAAAGCGCTTTGACAGTATTTCCACATTCATCCATTCACACACACATTCACACACTGATGGCAGGAGCTGCCATGCAAGGCGCTAACCAGCAGCCATCAGGAGCAAGGGTGAAGTGTCTTGCCCAAGGACACAACGGACGTGACTAGGATGGTAGAAGGTGGGGATTGAACCCCAGTAACCAGCAACCCTCCGATTGTTGGCACGGCCACTCTACCAACTTCGCCACGCCGTCCCCCTAGTAACAATGTTATTATACGAGCTAATTCCTACGAACTGTTTATAGTTGCGCCATAATCACTAGTTTATGTGGCTATGTTGACATCACAGGCTGGTGAGCTGCTCCTTGCCTAGGTGCTGGTGAAAGTTTATTCTAGATTCTAAATAATGAAGGATTAGGACATAATCCGACACCTGGCATTTGACTCTTGACAGCCAATTTAGCCCGGAAAAAGCGAGAAAGATGCTTGGTTTTACCCCCGGGGACTATAACAAGATTTTATCAGTTGGCATCCTAATGACAGCAGACATAGTACCGTAAGTGATGTTTTATTATGTTTGCTGGCTTTGATGTTGTTAAAGAAAAAAGCGAACGTTGTGATGTGTTTTTTTAAGTGAATGTATGCTTAAAATGAGCAAAATACATCAATATTACCTCTTATCATAGATGTGCCTGTTACTAAATTACATACACTAATGTTCAAAAGTTTGGGGTCACTCAAACAATTTTGTGGAATAGCCTTCATTTCTAAGAACAAGAATAGACTATCGAGTTTCAGATGAAAGTTCTCTTTTTCTGGCCATTTTGAGCGTTTAATTGACCCCACAAATGTGATGCTCCACAAACCCAATCTGCTCAAAGGAAGGTCAGTTTTGTAGCTTCTGTAAAAAACTAAACTGTTTTCAGATGTGTGAACATGATTGCACAAGGGTTTTCTAATCATCAATTAGCCTTCTGAGCCAATGAGCAAACACATTGTACCATTAGAACACTGGAGTGATAGTTGCTGGAAATGGGCCTCTATACACCTATGTAGATATTGCACCAAAAACCAGACATTTGCAGCTAGAATAGTCATTTACCACATTAGCAATGTATAGAGTGTATTTCTTTAAAGTTAAGACTAGTTTAAATCAAATCAAATCAAATCAACTTTATTTATAAAGCACATTTAAAATTTACCACAGGGGTAGCCAAAGTGCTGTACAATGGGCAGGTTAAAAATAATACGAGAACCGAGCAAACACAACACAACACAAACAGAACACGATAAAAAATAAATAAATAAAATATAAAAACATAAAAACAGGTTGGGCGCCATTGCAGGATGGATATCACTCAGTGTTAAAAGCCATGGAATAAAAGTATGTTTTTAAGAGAGATTTAAAAACAGGAAGAGAGGAGGCTTGTCTAACACTCAGAGGTAGGTCGTTCCAGAGCTTGGGAGCAGCAGCAGCGAAAGCTCTGTCACCTCTAAGCTTCAGCCTTGTGTCCGGGACCGTCAGTAGCAGCTGATCGGCTGATCTTAGGGATCGGGTGGGGCAGTAAGGCTGAAGGAGGTCGGAGAGATATGTTGGCGCGAGGTTGTTTAGACATTTAAAAACAAATAAAAGGAGTTTAAAATTGATTCTGTAACGCACAGGGAGCCAGTGAAGGGACGCTAATATAGGGGTGATGTGCTCACGTCTGCGGGTCTGTGTTAGCAGACGAGCAGCAGAGTTCTGCACGAGCTGCAGGCGGGCGAGAGAGGCCTGGCTAATGCCTACATACAGGGCATTGCAGTAGTCTAAACGAGTCGAGATAAAGGCGTGGATTAATTTCTCGAGATCATGTCCTGATAGAAGCGGTTTCACTTTCGCTATTTGGCGTAATTGATAAAAGCTTTTTTGTACGACGCTGCTGATTTGTTTTTCGAATTTAAAATCTGAGTCGAACTTTACCCCCAGGTTTGTGACACAGTCGCTGAGATATGGGGTCAGAGTGCCGAGGTCAACGTTGGGGGAGGGGGAGCGACTTGGATAGTTTAAAGTTATCTTCATTGAAAAGTACAGTGCTTTTCCTTCAAAAATAAAGACATTTCAATGTGACCCCAAACTTTTGAACGGTAGTGTATATACTTACATCATGTCTATAAAACATTAATGGAGGGTTTTTTTAAAATGTTTTTATAAGTGCTTTGTTGGCAGAATAAAGCGACTCCCATGTAAGCGGTCTTTATTTACTGCTTAGAATGCATAATAAAAAGAAAAATGTGTGTTCTTGTTTTCCATAAGGATTGTGAATGATAGGCAAAATTCCCAAAAAAAGTGCAGTTCCCCTTTAATGCGCCTTATAATCTGCGCGCTCCACGGTCCGAAAAATTTGGTAAACATCTGCCTGTCCATTGACAAAAGTAAACATCCGTCTGTCGTTTCACACACACATGCCTATTGTTAATATCTGTCGGTCCAGTCACACATATATTGTTAACATGTTTTTCCCTTCACATACATTGTAGACATGTATGTTAATTCACTCACACACACATATTATGTAAAAATGTGTTTGTCCACTGACACACATTAGATTGACATCAACAAATAAATATGTACATACACGCAAAATGGAAACATCTGTCTGTCGCTTCATATGAACATACGTAATGACTGTAAATATCTGTCTGTCCAGTCACATATGTCATTTTGAGTTTTTTTCATTACTATAATTTCATTCATTTCACACACATTTAAACACATAATGTACAAATATGTTTGTCCATTCACACACTAAGTAAACGTCTGTCGGTCACTTCACACAAACAATGTAAACATCAGTTTGTCCATTCACACACACGCGTTTAAGCAATTGCCCGTCAGTTGACATAAACGCATAAATATTTGTCGAATAAGGAAAAAAACACATCAGTCCGTTGCTTCACACATAATGTAAATATTTGTCTTTCTGGTCGTACGTATAATGATAATTGGGTTTTTACTATTCCCACACAATGTAGATGTGTCTGTCCATTCACACACACTTTCAAGCACATCAATCACACCCGACGTAAACATCCGTGTGTTGTTTCACACACACAACGTAAATATCAGTGTGTTGCAAAACACACACGGAAAGATCTTTCTGTTCTTTCAGACCCACACACCCAGAATGTAAACGCCTGCCTGTGCATTCGCTTACTCACATATTGTGTAAAAAGTGACAGAGGTGCAAAGGTCAAAGGTAACGTTCCAAAGTGAGCTGTCGTCAAAGTGGGCAACGGCGAGCGGCCTCACGTCCTTCTGACCATGTTTTGAGAAGCCTCGACGCACCCTTCACTATAACAAACACACACACACACACACACACACACACACACACACACACAAAGACACATTCCTTCTTCATCTTCTTGTTTTTCTTCGCCTTGCATCCATTTGTGTTTCTGCGGTCAAATTTAATCAAGATGGCATCTGTTGGTGTTTAATGTGAGTAATTGTCCTGTATAGAGTGCATATGTGTGAGTGTGTGTTTGTGTATGCCGGTGTGTGTGCGCGCTCTTCTTTGCGCGTGTGTGTGTGTGTGTGTGTGTGTGTGTGTGTGTGCATGTATGTGATGGAAGGCGTTCAGGGGAGTGTCTTCACTTTCTGGCTAATTCTCGCATTTGTTATTTGCTGCATAATTTTGCACCATATGTTGTCATCGTAAAAACGCCTCTTGTTTATTCCTTTATTCCACCCCCAACCCACCCTGCACCATCCTGTGTCGTCTGTTGTGTGTAAATTTCTTTTTGTGCCACATCATGCGCCATAATAACGGCATGCTATGAATGTGAAAATGAATTTTCTCCTTGGCAACAAATAGAGATTTTGATCTAATCCCACCCTGCATCTTCCCAGAGAGGGCGCGCGGACATGCCTTGTACATGTGTGCGTGTAAACGTGTGTGTGTGTGTTTGTGTGGTCAAATAGCCTTTCTGTAAGCGTGACAGCCAATATAGAATGCATGTGTGTGCGTGTGTGTGCACTGAGAGCCCATTGTGTACTTCAAAAGGATTCTCATGAGGGTTTTAATTACGCTACTGCTTAACTTGGCACCAGAGGAAGAAGAGTGTGATTTGGGCTGAAGCCTTAATAAATCTTTCCGCTCAGACACTTCTACAGCCCACCAAAGCCCTCCAAAGTGCTGTCGACCTCCCACACACACACACACACACACACATACACACACACTTGAGGAGAAGCGCTTGACTGGCCCAAAGTGGTCACCTCGCCTTCCGCAGTGCACAAACCTTGTGCTAACAGACTTTAAGATATTCCATCACAGTGTTTATATGGGAAATTGATGTTAGAGCACAAAAATAGCCTGCTGTCATTCTTGTGCCGTAGAGCTAAAAATAAGCAAACAGATGTTAAAAATGATAAAAGATTGGCTTCACGTTAGCAAGGGGGCTCTGTTTGTTTACCGTCTCCAGACACGCGTGCAACCTGGGCGCCACGCCGCGTCCCGTATGGGTCCGACGAAACCCACTCGGGACCCATCTCGTGCCCATCTGTTTATTCTACTGGGGGATGCCCACCAGGGCCCCGACATCAAGCCCCTTAAAGGGACACTCAGCTAGATAAACAGGCCGTCTACCCTGGAGGATTTAGGACAAAACGTCGAAAACAAAGGACATTCTAAAAAGTGTGTGTGATTTTCCCTTCCATTGACCGTGGATTTCACATATTGAGCATAACATTTATAAACATTAGAAAAGGTAAAATATAATTTTAAACATTGAAATAGCAATAATTCCTTTTTCCCACCTGACTTTTGCAAAACAATTATAATTAAACAAGCTCCCATTTGGACACCCTTATTAGCTTTTGCTTTGCTAACAAGTTAACTTTTAAATGGAATTAATCGTTAATACAAAATAACAGTTGCTTAGTTTAACACCATTTGACATGAAAAGTGTACCAACATGCCTCAAAAAAGTTATTTTCATCAATATTTGAAAGAAATCTACTCACATTTTCACTCTACCATAAAAGACAGTTGGTGTTCTCCCGATGATGCAAAATCCTGTTTATTGCCATTATTTCTTAGTTTCATAATAAGAGCCATGTGTTTTCTTCGTACCACACTAACATTTGACAAGTTATCTCAACAGCTTTAAAATTATTTGTATGTATACAGTTTTGGTTTGTCTTGAATTATTTAATGAATCGTGAAATCATGCCAATATACTATTTTTTTTTTAAAGATTTTTATTATCAAGGTACCATTTGTAAAAGCCATCATAGTGGGTTTATTTGTATGGACACGTGTGCCATCTGACATTCATGCTGCTAAAACATGAACAAAAAAATTACTTATCGGGGACGTAACAATTACAGTGATAATGATAAAAACTCCCAAAGCTTAATGTTGCCGTTTCAAATTGTAATTATCATAAAATCGTGATTGGTGATCGCACTTTGAAAAACTCAAGGTGATGCTGTTTATTTCCTAGAGACACAGCTAGCTCGCTAATCACCATGGAGCTTAAATGCTACCACGTCACCACGACTACGACACGCATTAACGTTTAATATTAAAACCTTATTCAAATAGTCAAATAATAACATCACACTATTAGTTTTTTCTTCTGCAAAGGAAAGTGTATTGTGTGTTGCTTATTTTATTTATCTATTTTAGATAAAATGTTAAAATATTTAAGTACTTTTCGGGCACATTTAACAATACCGTGAAGATAATGACAGCTGTGGTGATTTGGGTCACAATAATTGTCATATGAAAATTGTACTTGATTATATCTGTATTATTTATGTTTGTACTGTTTTTTTTTTTTTTTTCAACATGTCCTGTCCAGCCACTAAGACTAATATTGTTGATGTAGATGTGCATATCTGCTGTAAATATAATAGAATAGAAAGTACTTTATTGATCCCTGGGGAAATCCAGCACCCAATGTACAGGTGTACTTACAAAAGAGAAGTGTGGGATACTTCTCTTGTTGCCTTATTTGTATTTGACTTTATTAAATGGATTTATCTCATGTTTGGCGCAGCCGGACCGGAGCAGGAAGAGATAGAAAAAGGAAGACAGAGGGGGAAATTGCAGGGATATGAGGGGGATAAGACAGAGGGACAACAACAACAACAACAACAACAACAACAACAACAACAACAACAACAACAACAGAACAATATCAGCAAATAGGATATGTACAAATATGATACAATGATAGCAAAGAAGCAGTTAGTGAAGTAAATATTAATAACACAAAAATGACTATGAACATTATTGCACTACAAATGAAACAAAAAAAATACCAATAGATTTAACACTATTATACTTGTACTTTAGTGAAACTTTTTTTTTTTCTTTTTAATACATTTTAAATGGTAAAATAACCATGGCATGGATTGATTACATTATTTAAAAATAAAACAATGCACTTAGACACAAAATCATGCATGTCATGTATATTGCTGTCATCAACTAAGGACTTTCATAGTCAAATCTGATTTGTTAGATTTGATCGTCGCCTAAGGCCTTTTTTTTCCCCCTATGCTACATGTATGCTAGCAAGAGCACACAGATAACCTTACAGATAGACAGATCCCATTTGTGACTTGTTCCACCTCAGTTAGACTTTGGCCCCTCACCTCAGTTAGACTTTTGGCTAAGGTTATCCAGGGTAAATCCCACCTAACCTTATCCGTGTCCACACAAACACACAATGGTCGTTTAAGACCCCCTCCCCCCTCCGTCCGCCGGCGCAACGCGACTTAGTGCACATGCGCGGAAAATGCACACTTCATAGTCACCTCCAGTGTTGCTTTGGTTGCAAGTTCTTAAATTAAATTTAACTTACCTAAACAATATCCAGTGTTGTGGTATTTCAATTAACTGGAATCCAGTGTGCTGTGGGGCCCTATTGTAGTGAATCACACCTGAGCCATCATAAATTAATCAATTCTTTATTGGACACGTGAAAGTAAACAATTTGATAAAGAACATTTTACATCACTCAATCTAGGGATCTAGACATCTGGTCAGGACACTCCTCACTTTTTTGCCCTCACCTTCATTCTCCATTCGTTTTTGGTGACTTTATATACTCTGGACCTAGACGTTGAGTCCACAACATACATGGCGGACAATAACTGATACAGTCTGCTTTGCCAGTCCAAAAGCATTCGCCGTTTTCCCCAGTCTTCCCTTGTTGGCCAGGTAATACAAAGCACACGCTACCTTTTTTTTATCCCATCCACGGGAGCACGCATTCTCATTGACTCTCCTTCAACAAATGGACAAAGTTTTACGGTAAGTAGAATCACAGCTGACCTGGACATTCGAAAGTTCTCTTGCCGTCTGAGAAGTGTTGTATCCGAAATAGCTGCAATCACTTTCTCTTAAGGTATTCATGTGTGAATTCCACAAGCGTCTGTACATGTAGAAGAAGGGGAAACACGGGCATGTCTGGATGACTCGCCTCCATCTTTCCAGTGGTTAGCTCCGTTGTTATGAAGCTGGCTGTGGCGCGTTCTTTCTGACGTCACTTCCTCTCCGAATTCAGTTTGTATACGGTCAATGAGTCCATACAAAGCTAAGAGCTGGAGATTCGAGAAATACAAGACACTCTTACCCGTGTAAAAAATTATCCAAGGAGGGGAATCTTAAACACTGGGTTAGTGTGGCTGAAACGGGGCTTAGGCTAAATAATTATTTGTTTAAAGGGTTATCCGGCTTAGTGTAGACATAGCCTTAAAAACTCAAACAAATAAACACGGCAAAGATCGAACAGCTTCGTGAGGTCCTTGGATCGGCCCCACCGGGTTGGGCTGAGGCTCTAATGCAGTGCCAAAAATATGATCAAACTTGACCATCTAAAGCAGGGGTATCAAACTCTATTTGACTGGAGCCCGCTGGAGTCTGGGTCTTTGACCAAATGACTACATTTGTTAACTACATTATATATAATTATATAATTCAGGGTCAGTATAGCTTTCAGAAGCTATACTGACCCTGAATTATGGTAGGCCTTACAGTATGTCATTATAAATGTAATTGTATGTACGAATTTCATATTTTGACACTGTTAAATTACCCTCTAGATGACTGGGGACACTTCAGCTTGTGTTGCGCAATCTGTTTGTTGTGCTGCTATTTTTGTGTTTGCACCATTATTGTAACTAATGTTCTTTCTAATGGGATTCAATATATTCAACTCTTAGCCAGCCAGGGTCAGAGATCCGCTATTCAAGTAAACTATGATATTAAGTAGAGGTCGACAAGCGCTGATCTAGAGGAAGTACATTTTGTAACTAAGATTCCATAGGTGATTATTACTGTTGCTAGAGGAAAGCAGTGAAGGAGACTTCCTGCCTAATTGAACTGGTTTAAAACGGGTGCGCAGGGTCCAATTCACGGCAAGTCACACCAAGGCCAGTGGCGGGCTTCGGGATGCCGGAAACACGGTGGAACGGTTCAGTATGGAGTCGATGTCAATTTTCAAAGATTCGACTGCCAGGTTGATAGTCGGATCATACTTCCCCGAATCAAATGGAAGTATAGTGGATTGTTCTCAGAAACTGTCAAAGAAACTGACCACTCTGAAACTCAAATATAAA
Organism: Entelurus aequoreus; assembly: GCF_033978785.1. Taxonomy (NCBI): domain Eukaryota; kingdom Metazoa; phylum Chordata; class Actinopteri; order Syngnathiformes; family Syngnathidae; genus Entelurus; species Entelurus aequoreus. The sequence continues at coordinate 40,589,320 of NC_084734.1, forward strand.
TCAAATCAAATCAACTTTATTTATAAAGCACATTTAAAATTTACCACAGGGGCAGCCAAAGTGCTGTACAATGGGCAGGTTAAAAGATAATACGAGAACCGTATTAATGCTATATATACACAAATATAGCATTTTTAGGAGCTTGTGCTGCAAAAGTAACTATGGGTGAGGGAGAAAATAGATTTTTATGATTTTGAATTGATTACATTTTTTATAAATAAAATAGAATTCAGCAGCCAGAGAAGCTCGAGAAGTAATCGGTTTTGAAAATGTTATGTTATAATTTCTATGTTGCTAGAATTCGTTCGAATCTCGTTTTAAATCTTTCAACTCACAATAGAATCAGAATCACATTAAAATCATGAGTTGCAAGAATCACATTGAAATCAAGGTTACACTGTAGTTTGTTACGTGCAAAGTTTAGCTGTACATTAACCGAGACGTTGTATGAAAACCAGGGCAAATGTTGGCAAGCCGTACCAAAACCGAGGTACCACTGTTCCGTATCATCGCTACGGTAGCGGAGGGCCTTCATGATCCTTGGTTGTGCACTGGGAGCAGAAGGAGGCTTTTCCACAAAGTTAGAAGCATCATTGTCCAAAATGTCTTCACCAAGATGAAGAATTACTGGACTCAAGCCATGATCCATTGATCCAAACTCAGTCCCAATTCTTTGCCATTGGGCATTCATTGGTTAGGATGTGATGGTAAAAGGCAAAGTTAGTAAAGTATGAGGCAAATCTTCCAGAGGGGCTGACATATAGTTAATGTAGAGCAGAAGTGTAAAAGTGGGAATGATGTCAAAGGCAAATGATGCTTGTTGGGAGCAGACAGTGGATCTTTTCATCCTGTGTGGAACTGAAGGAGTGAGGGACTTGAAAAGTGATACCTCCGCGTACCTGCTTGAAAGCCCCCCCCCCCCCCCCCCCCCTCACGCCCCAGCGAGGGATTAAGAGCACAATGTTTTTTCCCTTTTTTTTTTTTTTTTGCTGTTATTCTCTGCCATTGTGCTCCACCCTCCTCATTAAAGAGCATGCATATTCTCCCAGGAGAGTCCTCCAACATTACAACTCTTCTTCTCCAGGTACAGCTCTCTGGGGTCCCTTGCTCGTTCTCATCTTCTCCCGCCCTCGCCATCCCTCGCCTTCTTTCTTTCGTCACTCCCGCCCCCTTCTCTCCTCTCCCCGTCGCCCTTTTCTCCCACCTTCTCGCCACCTTCATGTCGGCGCACCTTTTCTGAAGCCTTTCCCCTTCACACCTTCCATCTGCATATGCGAGTGCTTATTTTGAAGTTGTGGCCCACAACAGATATTCAATATTAATGAGGACCCTCATGAATTTTTGAGCTCTAATTAGGTGGCTCTCGCTTCGTTAACTGAGAGGGTTCGGCGACGGAGGGCTCGGGGGTGTGAGCGCAGAGAAAGAGAGAGAGGGGGACAGTCCCAACCTGGTAGTAGACTGACACCCCCTCCCTCCTAATGTCCTGCGCTGGTGATGGCGATAGCACGAGGGGGGGTAATGAGAGGGGCTCATTATAAGACAGCTGGCCATTAGCTGCGGAGGTTGTATCATCTCTGTGTGCGGCCGCCTGCTGAGCCGCTATTTAGCCATTCTATTTCATCGTCCCTTCGTGTGATGCAATGGCCTGTGATGCGTTCAAGGGATGCACGGGCGGGCAGGAAGGTGACACTTCTATAGATAAGCAGGAAGTCTTTAAACGTCCCACTTCAGCAACAAATTACAGCGATACACTTTGGAAGAAAATCTCTAAATTTTACCTTATCAGGGCATTCAATCGATCGCAAATGGATGGACCGCACAAACTGATGAAGTGACTCGGATGAGCGGCAAAACGTCTTCTTAGATTGAATGCCCTGAGATGACAATGACCTTGATGAATGAGAACATTCGTAGTCTAGAATTTATGGGAACTAACTGGCAACTCAGTCGCCAGAATCGTACAGTTAAAAGAACAATGGTACCGTTTTTCTATTTACAGTAATTCATAGCTTTTACGCTTAAAAAGCTTTGTCGCCAGAATGGTCTGTGTACCTTCCTTCCGTTCATTGTATTTCCAATTCTTATATGCAAATGAAAAAACACATTTTGGGCCATTTTTTTAATTATAATTTCTGAAACAAAAGTTGGACAACTATTTAATGACACTTTTTTAAAACGACAATCCTGCTGAACAAAGATGTTAGCGTTATGCAAAAAACTTGCTAAACGCAAAGGAAAAGCTAAAATACTGCTTCCGGTTCCATTTGGCATCACACATAACCACGCATTTTTGCATTTTGGATGATCATATATTCGATTCTTGTGTTTATCTGAAAAAATAAAAATCCATAAAAAGAAAACAGCACAAAATGCAATTTTATGACAATATTTTAATGAAAGTGAACCCTTTTTTTTTGTTTTAAAATCTGCCATATATAATACAAATCGAGTAACGGCCCTAATTTTGTTTTTTTATTTGTATTTCAGAATTGGAAATAGAATGAACGGAAGGTACACGGACCCAGAATTTTACAGTAAAATGCATGGTGGTTTTTGGTCAGTGTATGTTTTGGTCATTGGATTTTATTTTCATAATTGGAAGCTGAAAAACAGCTGGTTTATTTGAATTTTGTTTTAAAATACAAAAAGAACATTGAAAAACAATGTGGGGTTTTCAAAAATGAAAATTATTTAGTTTCATCTGACATCACATGGACAAAGATAAGACCTTCTGGAGGAAAGTTATGTGGTCAGATGAAACAAAAATGTTGCTGTTTGGCCACAATACCCAGCAATATTTTTGGAGGAGAATAGGTGAGGCCTTTAATCACAGGAACACCATTCCTACCGTCAAGCATGGTGGTGGTAGTATTATGCTCTGGGCCTGTTTTGCTGCCAAATGAACTGGTGCTTTACATAGAGTAAATGGGACAATGAAACAGGAGGATTACCTCCAAATTCTTCAGGACAACCTAAAACCATCAGCCCAGAGGTTGGGTCTTGGGCACAGTTGGGTGTTCCAACAAGACAATGACCCCAAACACACGTAAAAAGTGGTAAAGGAATGGCTAAATCAGGCTAGAATTAAAGTTTTAGAATGGCTTTCCAAAAGTCCTGACTTAAACATGTGGACAATGCTGAAGAAACAAGTCCATGTCAGAAAAGCAACAATTTTAGCTGAACTGCAACAATTTTGTCAAGAGGAGTGGTCAAAAGTTCAACCAGAAGCTTGCCAGAAGCTTGTGGATGGCTACCAAAAGCGCCGTATTGCAGTGAAACTTGCCAAGGGACATGTAACCAAATATTAGCATTGCTGTATGTATACTTTTGACCCAGCAGATTAGGTCAGTTGACCCATAATACATTCATAAAAGAACCAAACTTCATGAATGTTTTTTGTGACCAACAAGTATGTGCTCCAATCACTCTATCACCAAAAAGTATTTGTTGTAGAAATTATTGAAAACTCAAGACAGCCATGACATTATGTTCTTTACAAGTGATGTAAACTTTTGACCACGACTGTATATTCCCATTTAGATGAAGAATGACCAAGCGTCTCTTCGTGTTGTTCTCGCCATTTCCGGGTCCTAAATGGTTGTCAAAGTGTACCAACTTGTGGGAATATGTCCTTAGACTTCTTCTGTCTGATGAGATGCATGATTTATGATCTACAATAAAATTGTACACAGGCTTGGAATCACATCGCCGCTATAAATAGTTTGTCTGCGTTAGCACTTATAATGCAAGTCACAAAATGTAAATGGAGTATTGCTGGCGGTTTTTGAATGGTTATTTATTGGATTTTATGGGCGGAATAGAGGACCTCCCATTGGTTCCGCTCTAAGCGGACTTTTATTTACGTTTATTTACAAGTTAGATTGCATTAAAAAAAACATCTATCATCGTGTCTTTCATAATGATTGTGAACGATAGGCAAAAAGTTCCCTTTTCAAAGATCAATATTGTACTTTTTAGAGACTATTCTTCAATCCAATCCAATCCACTTTATTTATATAGCACATTTAAACAACAAAAATGTTTCCAAAGTGCTGCACAACAATATTAAAAACAATATTCAAATATTATCCTTAGCTCCACCAATGACTGAATAAAAACAACAATTTAATATAAAACCAATATAAAAACAATATAAAAACAATATATTTTAAAGGGTAAAACCAATTAAAACAGTAAATAGAAATCAAAATTTATAAAAAAAAAAACACAGAGGACAACAGAGGACAGAGGACCACACAACTCACGTAGTGTTAAAAGCCAAAGAATAAAAGTGGGTCTTAAGACGAGACTTAAAACACTCCACTTCAAAGAAATAAACTACAAGATAGGTACAGAAATGTTGTTGTCTCCTACCTCTATTTTTGAGCGTGTGCCATGTCCCTATACGACTCAACATTTGCAATAAAACACGTGTTTGTTCAGACATTGGATTCTCATCCCAACTGTGCAATATGGCTGACCAAAAAAACCACAATGACTTTTCGTGTAATTGCACGAAAATACTTATTTAGCCAGTAGTTGTAATAATTTTCTATGAATCCGCAGTTGACTTCCAGAAGGTGTCACGGGCGTTTGCCGTGTCTCTCCCCCCCACAGAAGCCACGTTCCTGTGCTTTGGTTTGTGATTCCCCAAGGTGTGTCAGGATCAGCACACTGGCAGCCCAGCCTTGACAACACCCCCCCAAACCCCCCACCCCTGCCCCACCCCACCTTGCATATGCCTAGTTGTGCATATGCAGAGGAAGGAAGCATCTCCACGGTGGCAGCAACAAAACAGGCGAGGAGATGCGCACCTCTGACAGCGAGCATCAAGCGGGCTGCTGACAGAATAAGGGCGGAGATGATGATCTGAGAGGTTGGGATATGAAGAAAGAAGCAGGAAGAGAGGAAAGAAAGGACTTTTACCCCCCCTTCATTTCTCCATACCTTTCTTTATTTCATTTCTCCGGCTTCATCAAGCCCCCCCCCCACTTGACACGTCTGACTTGTGTGGCGTTAATCTCCCCAGAGGGGCGGCGTTACCCCCCTTTCTCTACTTCACCGGAGCGTCTTCTACTGTCTTCCCTCCATTTCCATTTCAAAACAGCCGATCAAAAGCGGTCACTAACGACGCAGCCTTTCATCAGCGGCGGTGTGGCGTGCAGATAGCATACAGTCAGCGCGCGGTGATCATAAGCAGGTGACGCCCGTCGCCCGCATGCACGCCGCCCAGCGCTCCTGACGCTCGTTGTTTAATCCCGAGTTTGTCTCTCCGAGCAAGATGTCGCCGGCGGGGGGGATGTGCCAGTGGCTCTCGCAGAAGGATGTCTTTGTCATGCGGAAGGAAGCTTTACACGCCAAATTAATCACGCGGGTTCCAGCAGGAATAACACCCAAGCATTAGGTACACCTGACCTATGAAGGCCCAACACAGTCGCCTCACTAGGAGATTTAGTCACACACAGCAAGAACACTATTGCTTTTAGTGCCACCTGCTGACTGAGGTCATAGGTCAAATCACACTCATTGATCTTTGTCAAACCTAGTAGAACTATTGAAGAGCCCAACGTCCTCCAACAAGCTGAGATCTTTACTAATCTTGTCAAAACCGTCATGGATTGTTTTTATTGTCAGAGCAAGAACTGTTTTACTATCTATCGAGTAGGGGGTCAAAGGTCAGCCGAGGACATAAATGTTCATGAATCGCCGTTTTCAATGTCGGGGCAAGACCCCCATTCAATTTTCATTACAAGGTACGAGAAGGCGGTTTGTCGAGGAAGGGTCAAAGGTCAACTAGGTACTTGCATGTTTCTTGTCATTCCTCGACCGGTCTTTTTGTCAGAAATGTTTCTCCCATGCCCAAGCGACAATCCTTTTGTTGGTTTGTTTATGTTTTTTTAAGTGTTAGCCAACATAACAAGGCTGAGCTAACTGAAGTCAAAATTCACAACTGATCGTTCGTAGTAAGCAATGGGAGAACTAATACTCTATTGATTTGTTTTCATTTGATTTTACATAATCGGAAATACTTTAATAATCCCAGAGGGGAAATTACGATTTTCAGCACAATCCCATTCAAGATCAGACCAACATTACAGGGAGACACAATAGGATCGCTGACGGGTCTGCCAACTTCTGGCGGCCCTTACAAAAAAGTGAGAAACAGGTAAACGCTGGGAGAAGGGGTAAGAAAAAAAAAAAATTCAGTCTAAGCCTTGGCCCTGGAGAGGGAGTCCAGACTGTGGTCAAGGGAAAAAGAAACTCATAGCCATAGCACACATAAACGTTTGTAAGAGGGAAACATGAAAGAACACAAAGGACATTAAATACATTAAAAGAGCAGAGCTGATGCAACCAGCCACTTCTACACACAGCCACAAAAGTAAAACAACAACAAAAAAAACATATACACTGTGGTGGCCTCTGCGGTGTTCCACGCCATCATCTGCTGGGGTGGGGGGAGCATGGCCTTAGACAGGAGCAGACCCATCAAAGCAACCCTCGGCCGCCCACCAACTCTCAGCCAGTATCCAGTCCGCATGGATGAGCGAGTATGCGTCTAAGGACAATGCGTCTATCTGACACTAATTAGAAATTCTAAAACTTTTAGCATTCGTATGTTGGATCGTTAATCCATTTGCAACAACAACTCCTATTGATTTTTTTCCATACTTTATTACAACTTTTACGACAAAGGGCCAAGCTAGTGAATGTTAAAGGATGTTTCGCTGTCACCTTCTCTGTCGATCAAAGCTATCTATTGATCTTGTTGAAACTTTCACGTACTGTTACACGTCCGAGCAAGACTCCCAGTATTTCCCACAGGTTGCCAATCTAGCTGATGCAGCGGGGGCGTCGCCAGGGTGACATGGCGAAGTTGGTAGAGTGGCTGTGCCAGCAATCGGAGTGTTGCTGGTTACTGGGGTTCAATTCCCACCTTCTACCTTCCTAGTCACGTCCGTTGTGTCCTTGGGCAAGACACTTCACCCTTGCTCCTGATGGCTGCTGGTTAGCGCCTTGCATGGCAGCTCCCGCCATCAGTGTGTGAATGTGTGTGTGAATGGGTAAATGTGGAAATACTGTCAAAGCGCTTTGAGTACCTTGAAGGTAGAAAAGCGCAATACAAGTATAACCCATTTATCATTTATTTATCAATATGACATCATCATATAATTCACATAATTGGCTATGATGCATGTAGTTTCTTTAAAAAAAATGCTAAAAAACAAAAACAAAACTGTTATACATATTTTGAAAAAAATCTGTGTTGTAAGTATAAACATACCTTGTTCTTGTTAAGTTAAGTTAAGTTAAAGTACCAATGATTGTCACACACCCTCTAGGTGTGGCGAAATTTGTCCTCTGCATTTGACCCATCCCCTTGTTCACCCCCTGGGAGGTGAGGGGAGTAGTGGGCAGTAGCAGTGCTGCGTCCGGGAATCATTTTTGATGATTTAACCCCCAATTCCAACCCTTGATGCTGAGTGGCAAGCAGGGAGGTAATGGGTCCCATTTTTTTTATAGTTTTTGGTATGACTCGGCGGGGGTTTGAACTCACAACCTACCATTCTCAGGGCGGACACTCTAACCACTAGGCCACATTATATCGTTGTTATATTATTGTTGCTGATTATTATATTACAACTATGTAAAATGGGTTAAATGGTAAATGGGTTATACTTGTATAGCGCTTTTCTACTTTCAAGGCCCTCAAAGCGCTTTGACACTATTTCCACATTCACCCATTCACACACTGATGGCTTTGACACTTATTTCCACATCCACCCATTCACACACACATTCACACACTTCACTTTGTACACCCCTGGTTTATTTACATTTGTTACCCTGCTCAACCTGGATGTTGGAATTTAGTCTGGCAGATATGTAACCATTAAAAAAAATGATAATTTTTTGTAGCGGAAAAAAAAAAGACATAAAAACAAATGCATTTCTACTCACAAGCATATAGTGAGCAAACACTCTAGAAACTAATATTTACCAACACATTTTTGGTACTTGGCCAGTCTGCTAGTCTCTGCACGCGTGTGTGTGCGTGTGTGTGTGTGTGTGTGCCGTGTGTGTGTGTGTGTGTCTACATGCTGACCAAAAACAGAAGCATGTTACGCAAAAACTTTAAACTCTCATTTTAATACCACAAATGTAGTCAATGTTTGGTAGAACATGATTGCCAGGAGATGGCAGCACATATATCATTTGGAAGGTGAAGTACTTTTCTGTGTGCAAAATATTGAAAAAAAAAACCAATTACAATTATTCACTTGTGGTGGGCCACTACAAATACCGGTAAATAAATGTAAAATAAACTCTACATGTATTATGTTTTTTTAAACAGGAATTTATCCAATTAGCAATCTCAGATAATCTTGTTGAGACTTTCAGAGAGCCTGTAAATTTTGATGCAGGGAGCTGACTGCAGGGCAGCACGGTGAAACAGGGGTTAGTGTGTCTGCCTCACAATACGAAGGTCCTGGGTTCGATCCTGCACTCAGAATCTTTCTGTGTGGCGTTTGCATGTTCTCCTTGTGACTGCGTGTGTTCCCTCCGGGTACTCCGGCTTCCTCCCACCTCCAAAGACATGCACCTGGGGATAGGTTGATTGGCAACACTAAATTGGCCCTAGTGTGTGAATGTGAGTGTGAATGTTGTCTGTCTATCTGTGTTGGCCCTGTGATGAGGTGGCGACTTGTCCAGGGTGTACCCCGCCTTCCGCCCGAATGCAGCTGAGATAGGCTCCAGCATCCCTGCGACCCCGAACGCAGGCAAAGGTGTAGAAGTGTAGAAGATGTCCCGGGCCTTGTCCACACTGCAGGTCAGTTCTGATTTTGTTTTGACCATTTGTGACCAGTATCTAATGTTCTCATGACAATGTGGATAGTGCAAGTCCGAATTTATCAAATCCGACTCAGGCCTCTTTCGTGTGTAAATGGGATATGTCATCAAAAAGCGATAAGCGTCATCATTTTTGACAAAATCGACAGTTGCAAATTAAATCGTTGACGAATGCGCAGAAAACAGGCGAAATTAATGTGTTGGGAAACTCACGTCAATGTTCCACCACTATTGTCTTCCACTGCTCGCCCACTCGCTCTTCAGTGCAGACGTCGAAGCAAAATGTCCCGCAAACTGCAATAGCCAAAATGTTTGTCCTCTTAATTCTGCATCTTCTACACGCAATCATTTGGTTAAAAAATGACTAGAATTGGAACCATGTTTCCTTGTGTAAACACTGCACCGTCATAATGTCATGTCGGCATGCGTGGTTACATTAGACATCACATTTTTTATTTGAATGTCAACGACGACATAGAAAGATCCATCCATCCATCCATTTTCTACCGCTTTTCCCTTATGGGGTGGCGAGTGATGCTGGAACCTATCCCAGCTGCACATGGGCAGAAGGCGGGGTACACCCTGGATATGATTTGACACATAAGTCTGAATTGGATATCCTACTCTGCATTGTGAACGTAGCCCAGGATTCTGGACTCTGATGGAAATAAAACACACAACAATGTTCCCCAACAGGGAGAAGGTATTAAAAATCCATCCATCCATCCATTTTCTACCGCTTGTCCCTTTTGGGGTCGCGGGGGGTGCTGGAGCCTATCTCAGCTGCATTCGGGCGGAAGGCGGTGTACACCATGGACAAGATTTGACACATAAGTCTGATTTGGATATCCTACTCTGCATTGTGAACGTAGCCCAGGATTCTGGACTCTGATGGAAATAAAACAAACAACAATGTTCCCCAACAGGGAGAAGGTATTAAAAATAAAATATGTTTATTTTGATGTACTGTATGTTGTTAGTGTCCGGGCCACATGGTGACCCACAGTGATTCCCCTCCAAGTGTCCCACGTGCCCACAGATGTTCTCCCATCAAAGGGGTGAAAAGTGGCGTATTATGCGCATAAAAGCCTAATCACGTATCATTTTATTGCCCTCGCCTGACATGTAACCCGTGCCCTCTTTTCCTGTAATTACCGCAGCCTGGTGGCGGGGAGAGAAAACACGGCGTAATTGTTTCTCAGGCAGAAATTGCAAGATAGATTTCTGATGCCATATTTGCGTCGCGGAATTTGCGCCCTCCTCCTTCCAGCCGCTCTCCGAGCTGGCGGCTCCTGGGGTAGTATGCTTTTTATTATTTTTCCAATTACAGTCAATTGACCTGACAGAATGGAGGGCAATTAGTGATATTTCCCCCTCCTCGCGGGCCTGCCGGGTAATTTGCTGGAGGTTCTCGCCGGTGCTTTATGTGGATGCACGCTCCGCCCTGCCACGCCGTCCCGGAGCATAATAGCTTATGATTTCACCCCCCAATACTTGCTTACTTTCTTCCTCCTCCCAGTAAAGTACAATTACAGACTGTTGAAGGGTGTCATCTTTTAAAGTGACGCCATTATCCCCCCCTACCCCGCTTGCCTTCCACCCCGCCCTCCTGCAGATTGACTGCATCGCCTTTAGGATTTCTGCAGACATGAGATCCTTCCTGATGTTTGGGGATTGTTTCCAGAGCAACGGCATCAGCGTTGTTGGTTTAACAAAACGCTCATCCAAGGAGGCATAATGAGTGCATTGCGGGCGCCTCTGCAGGAATAACTTGTGCATTGAAAGACTTATAGAGGGAGGGGGGCTTGTTGGCTTAAATCCCGACTCGCTATTGATAAACTTGATAAATGTAACCTCTCCTCTTATCCCATCCCGTAGCGTACCTCCAAAGACAGGAAGCTGCGTTCCACAATGGCCCGGTCGCCTCCCGTCTCAACGCTGCGCGTCTCCCTCCCTCAGCCGGGGGAGTGCGGCACAACAAAAAAAAAAGGGAAAAATAATCTTCCCAACTAAGCTCGTCTGGCATATCCACTGCTGAGTCTCTAAAGCGGAGCAAATCTCCTCAAAGTGATGCAGCGGAATAAATAGGCTTCATTTACCTTTTGCCGAGCCGCACTGGGGGCCATAAAGGCCGGCAAATAACAAACACCAAAGACTCGTGTGCAGATTGAGACGGGCGGCACGGTGGGTTAGCGGAGAGTGTGGCTAAATGCAAATGGGAGGATGCAACAAAAACATGTTTGATAATGTATTCTATGCATGTGAATATACACCCCCCCCCCCCCCTCCTTAAAGCTTGTCGTTTGCTCGACATTCACTACATCTGTTGTGTTAAGTGACTGTAATTTAGGTGACATTGGCACAAAGCCTCTTAATGTAGCCCCGGTGGACCCCGCCCCCCCCAGTAAGTGGGGCACGCGGGAGCAAACAGAGGTGTCTCGCAGCTGGAGCCGCGTCAAGGATCATTTCCTTCCCCACGTGATTAATTACGGTTTGATCACTCTGATCTAAATCTGATTAATTTTGCTCACATGTCGGAGAGACATCGACCGACCTCTCGTTTTTTAAAACTTTTTTTTAAACCTGAACTAACGATACACACGCGTAAAAAGGAGGTAGGGTTGTAGTTGTCCTCCGTATGTGTGAATTTTTGAATTATTGTATGGAAATTGCTGGAATTGTCGTCACGCTTTGTTCTGTTCAAATCCCAGCCGAGTCATACCAAAGACTATAAAAATGGGACCCATAACCTCCCTGCTTGGTACTCAGCAACAAAGGTTTGGAGTTGGGGGTTAAATCACCAAAATGATTCCCGGGCGCGGCGCCGCTGCTGCCCACTGCTCCCCAAGGAGATGGGACAAATGCAGAGGACAAATTTCGCCACATCTAGTGTGTGTGTGACAATCATTGGTACTTTAATCTTTAATCTTTAATCTTCTGCAAGACCCTGAAATGGGCCTTTGGTCATTAAAAGCTGTTGTAAAGCACATATGCAGAACCTTATTAGTTAGTTAGTTACTTAGTTTAGTCTTTATTTGAAGGGACAATGCACAGAAACATTAAGCTCAAAGACAGATATGTTCTGCACCAGATTAAAGCTAAATAGCTCATTTCCATCTGCAGTCCCTGGTTACCTAAATTAAAGATATAAAAACATGCAATACAATTATAACAATACAATTATACTATAGCATGTATTCAAATTAAGAAAAGTCATAAAATGCCCTTTCATTGACACATACTAATATGTTACAACCACACCTCATTTACATAATCACACATAGACAATACATGCTCTCTGTCATCATTTGTAAAAATAACCATGATTTGAACCGACACACCTCAAAGCTTACAACTAAATGTTCTCATGCATAAATATTCCTCCTAAGGACTAAGACTGAACACTTTTTTTTTTTTTTTACCAATGATTGTCACACACACACTGGGTGTGGTGAAATTATCCTCTGCATTTGACCCATGCACCCTTGATCACCCCCTGGGAGGTGAGGGGAGCAGTGAGCAGCAGCATTGGCTGTGCCCGGGAATCATTTTGGTGATTTAACCCCCAATTCCAACCCTTGATTTGTGAGTTAAATGTTTTGCTTTTTGCTGTTTTTGTTATTTGCTCTTAGGACTACATGATAGCCCAGATCAAATACTGCCATTGCTTGATGTAACTGTCAAAATTACTTTTTTGTCAACCACAAATCTAATAACACCCTTATTGATCCGCTCAAAATGTGTATCAGCCCATCTCAGGTAGGGCTGCAACTAACGATTATTATAACAGTCAAATAGTCAGCGATTATTTTTTTTCGATTAGTCACCTACTCCAACGATTATTGCTTATGATCTGCTGTACAGGTTAGAGTTTGACGTTGAGTCCGCAACTTCATTTGACCTAGTTTTTAAAATATATTGTAGTAAATTCAATTGTAACAGAAGAAACATAAATTGCCAAGGAATGAATGGTTTACTTTACTACACAAAGTGTAAGCACATGAAAAATTATTCAACAGACTTGTTGTGCAAGATTGATTGATTGATTGATTGAAACTTTTATTAGTAGATTGCACAGTACAGTACATATTCCGTACAATTGACCACTAAATGGTAACACCCGAATAAGTTTTTCAACTTGTTTAAAGGCCTACTGAAATGAAATGTTCCTATTTAAACAGGGATAGCAGATCCATTCTATGTGTCATACTTGATCATTTCGCGATATTGCCATATTTTTGCTGAAAGGATTTAGTAGAGAACATCGACGATAAAGTTCGCAACTTTTGGTCGCTGATAAAAAAGCCTTGCCTGTACCGGAAGTAGCGTGACGTCCCAGGTTGAAGGGCTCCTCACATTTCCCCATTGTTTACACCAGCAGCGAGAGCGATTCGGACCGAGAAAGCGACGATTACCCCATTAATTTGAGCAAGGATGAAAGATTCGTGGAAGAAGAACGTAAGAGTGAAGGACTAGAGTGCAGTGCAGGACGTATCTTTTTTCGCTCTGACCGTAACTTAAGTACAAGGACTCATTGGATTGCACACTTTCTCCTTTTTCTATTGTGGATCACGGACTTGTATTTTAAACCACCTCGGATACTATATCCTCTTGAAAATGAGAGTCGAGAACGCGAAATGGACATTCACAGTGACTTTTATCTCCACGACAATACATCGGTGAAGCACTTTAGCTACGGAGCTAACGTGATAGCATCATGCTTAAATGTAGATAGAAACAAAAGAAATAAGGCCCTGACTGGAAGGATAGACAGAAGATCAACAATACTACTATCAGGAGACACCGAACCAAACTCTGGACCTGTAACCACACGGTTAATGCTTTCCAGCCTGGCGAAGCCTAGCAATGCTGTTGCTAACGACGCAATTGAAGCTAACTTAGCTACGGGACCTCGACAGAGCTATGATAAAAACATTAGCTCTCCACCTACGCCAGCTCTCATCTGCTCATCACGACCCGTGCTCACCTGCGTTCCAGCGATCGACGGCGCGACGAAGGACTTCACCCGATCATCGTTGCGGTCGGCGGCCCGGAGACGGAGGAAGTCAAGGTGAGGACAGCGGCGCGGCGGCGGGCGTTGTAGCTTTCGACGACACCCCGGCCGCCATCAGAGTCGGCAAGAAACATATATTTCCCCAAAGTTACGTACGTGACATGCACATAGCACCACGCACGTAGGGGCAAGCGATCAAATGTTTGGAAGAAAGCAGCATACTCACGGTAGCGCGTCTGCTATCCAAGTCAAAGTCCTCCTGGTTGTGTTGCTGCAGCCAGCCGCTAATACACCGATCCCACCTACAGCTTTCTTCTTTGCAGTCTTCATTGTTCATTAAGCAAATTGCAAAAGATTCACCAACACAGATGTCCAGAATACTGTGGAATTTTGCGATGAAAACAGAGCTGTTTGTATTGGGTTAAAATGTGTCCCAATACTTCCGCTTCAATCCTTGACGTCACGCGCAAACGTCATCATACCTAGACGAATTTCAGCTGGAAGTTTCCCGGGAAATTTAAAATTGCACTTTATAAGTTAACCCGGCCGTATTGGCATGTGTTGCAATGTTAAGATTTCATCATTGATATATAAACTATCAGACTGCGTGGTCGGTAGTAGTGGGTTTCAGTAGGTCTTTAAAACAAGTTGTTAGAATATGTCAAAAGTTATGAGTAAAGGAAAAGTGTTGTTTATTATGTAGACTATTAAATTCATTCTGGTTGGATGTGTTCACTCCACTTGAGGCCCAAAAGTGCTGCAGGTACATTCCTTCAGGATTCCTGCCCTAAGTGCTTGTTTTGGAAGCTTTGTGCTGTCAAAAAGTCCTTAATCCTTCTCACGGGTCAGGCCGCCAGGTCATACCTTAGTTTACTGTACAGCTTTCCGCCGCAAGTTTACCATCGAGGAACTCCTCATTCCCACCGTAATGGATGAGGAAGCAGATGTCACTCTCTCATTTATTAAAAACACCTTTGCTGCTTGGTCCTGCTAATTCCTCAAAGTTCTCGTGGGAGTCACCATTGGGTGGTGCTTCGACTGCAGGGCTGATGCCTGACCTCCTGAGTATGGCAGGAATGCTGCAGTGAGTGACATTGGTTCAGTGCAGGGAAAACACTGCAGGGTCAAAGGTCGTACCGTCTTGTACCAGCATGCCCTCAGGGCGCGTGTCATGCTTGTTTTTTGGGGGTGGGGGGATTACGTTATGAACACCTGGGGCCTCATTTAATAGGAGTTTCGTTGATTTCCTACTAAAATGGGGGAATGGCCGAAGCCTATCCCAGCTGCATTTGGGCGGAAGGTGGGGTAAACCCTGGACAAGTCGCCACCTCATCACAGGGCCAACACAGGTAGACAGACAACATTCACACTCACATTCACACACTCGGGACAATTGAATGTTGCCAATCAACCTATCCCCAGGTGCATGTCTTTGGAGGTGGGAGGAAGCCAGGATAGCCGGAGGGAACCCACGCAGTCACGGGGAGAACATGCAAACTCCACACAGAAAGACCCCGAGCTTGGAATTGAATCCAAGACCTTCTTTATGTATTGCTGCCCAAGTAGGCGTTTGTCACATTTCTAGCAAACGACGTAGCGATTCTCAGCCTGTCATTGCCATGTTTCCAAGAAATGAACATCGGCTGAAATTTAAAAAAAGAAATGGTCGGGTCAGGAACAGCGGGAAGTGATGGATGTGTGCGGCCCAAACTGACTCACTGTCATGATCCGTTGCCCGGATCATGTTCTGTTCAGTTTTGGACTCTCTCAGTTCCTGTTTTTGTGCACCCCTGGGTTTGTTTTAGTTGCTGTGGGTGCAAATTAGTTTCACCTGCCTCTGATTAGTGTTTGGGACGCTCACCTGCTCCCGGTCAATAATCAGAGAGCTACTTATTCACTTTGTTTGCTACACACTGTCTGGCTTCCTTGTTTGCTGTATGCAACAGGTATGTTGGTTTATTTCGTGTTTCCTGGCTCATGACTCCTGTGCTAAGTTTTTTGTCTTAGCTCCCCGTGCAATCGGCACGCGGCACTTTTGTTGTTTTGATTCCTGTATTTTGTATGATTTATGAGAAATAAATCCTATTCTTACCTGCACGCTTCGTCCGGAGTTCCGTCTGCATCTTGGGAGAGCGACCCTTGCAGTAAAATGCGACCCCGTTGTGACACTCTGAGAAATGAGTGTTGCACCCCGTTTAAAAAGATAGTCGCTACAATGATACGTAGAACTTGAGTAGAGTGACTCTGATTACCCTCAATATGAATATAATTTGTGCAACTTCCATGTGCAAATTATGTAATATTTGGTTGAATGCGATCTGTCACATTTAAACATGTTGGCGCTATCAAAATGATGGATATGAAAGACTTGAATGATTGTTGTTTAATTACTCAATTTATTATTACAACTCAGGAGAGGTTCTTGCAATAGCAGCCGTACGTTACACAAAGTCGGGTCATTCCTCCACTTTTTCCTGTGCCAATGTGCTGCAACAACCGGCTGCTGCTGCCCGCCGACTTGGCCAAGGAGTCACAGGAACACATTGTGACAGAAATAGGTGGCAAAATGATTGCCTGCATAAGCCTGAACGTGTGTTGCCAACGCAGAAATAGACTTAGACAAACTTTAATGATCCACAAAGGAAATTGTTCCACACAGTAGCTCAGTTACAAAGGATGGAAAGGATAATGCACACAAGGGCACAAAAAGAGGGCGAAAACAAAAGGCATAAAGTAGACTAAAAATGTACCATAAAAGCAATATAAATATAACATATATGTAATATTTACATATTATAGATACAGTATATGATATATACAATATATAATATATACAATACATAACAAATCCCAATTACCATGTACAGGATTACAGGATATGTAACAGAAGCAGCAAAAAAAAAAAGAAAAGGGCAGCATGAAATAAAAAGAGTAGATCCAGCAGAAAATATACTTTATACACAAAGAGAGGTAGCTAACATAGAAGCAGTCAGGTAATAGACAAATATCATCTATTGCTGTACGGCGAGTGATTATACAGCTGGATGGAGTGCGGAATGAAGCAGTCCTTGAATTGCAATACGTGAAACATGAAGTTAGCAAGAGGCAGCGCACATTTCCATGTCAAGTTCACTCTTGATACATCTCATCTTTGCTGTGGAAAAGAACCTACGGCAGGTTTTTGTACGTAAGCAAGCTTAATACATGAGGTCCCTGCACTGCATCATACTGAGAGCTGTTACTCATATTTGACCCGCTTGCATACATTAGTAATGTCAAAATATTAGAAAAAGCTTTCAGTATTATTAATATGGGTTATACTTGTGTAGCGCTTTTCTACCTTTTTTTTAAGGAACTCAAAGCGCTTTGACACTATTTCCACATTCACCCATTCACAATACATAATACACTGCTACCTCAGTTTTTGTAAGTAATCTGTTCCAAAACCAAGTCATGAGAAAACAAAGCGGTTTTTCCTGTTTAGAAATCAAGTAAATGAAAGTAATCCGTTCCAGACACATTTTATAGGGAATAATTCAAGTTACTGTATACATGCAGAAAACAATTTGAAATGGTTATAAATGATGAATGAAATTAACATTTAACTACAGTTATTGAACACTTGTTGGCAAAGACGGAAAGCAGCGGAGAGGGAGGATTTCTTTCTTGAATTTGATAATATTTGCCAGTGATGTGCAAATTATGTATCAGTGAGTGTGTGGCACACTCAATCGCTGTGTTGATACTGTATTGGTGTTTCTTAAGGTTCTGTCTTGAATTCAAAAGTGGCGTGGAGGAGTGGAGAGCAGGCTAACACAGACATGTTGTCAGGAATCATACATACTATGAACTAATTGAAATATGCAGACACGTTTGTTACTGGAAACTTTCTAATATGCTTCTAGAAGCTTTGGAGACTTTGTATGTGTACAAAATATGCAATTATATTTATTTGATACTTGTTGATATTGACAAATGTGCTGTTGTAGACTGTAATATTGTTCAATTAAGGCAGCCCTGGGCATAATTCAGCCCGCTGGACGTTCTACTTTTTTTTTTTAGACCTTTAACATCAAAACTGTAGCTGCCATTATGATGTGCACTGCTGTTTTTAAACGACTGTAAGTCTTGAACTATAGAAAGTATTTCAATGGTTGAAATATGCGCTTTTGAGTGTTATACGAGTTATTACGGTAATTTACATCACAGCAGCTCAGACGAGGAACAAAGCAGAGTGGGCGGGGTTTGTTTTCAGAGCAGCCAGCCCCAAATCCATGTTTCAGGAAAAGATGCAGAAGCAGATTTTTACAACAAAGTTCTGCATAAAAGTGATAATATATCATATTGTAGGTGTTTATTACACTTTGCATTCATATTTGCCTGTGTGTTGCATCTTTGTTGTGTTTTGCTTGATTGTAAAAGATGTCTATGGAGGAGCTGGTGTGAGAAGTAAAAGAGGAGCGATTTTCATATGTTGTTAATATTCAGTGTTTTATTGTTCATAGTTAATATTGTAAATCCAACTTTCTTTATTTTAATGTAC
Source organism: Entelurus aequoreus (assembly GCF_033978785.1). Lineage (NCBI taxonomy): Eukaryota > Metazoa > Chordata > Actinopteri > Syngnathiformes > Syngnathidae > Entelurus > Entelurus aequoreus. Next base: position 40,607,730 of record NC_084734.1, read on the forward strand.
ATTTTGGGTGTCCCATTCAGTAAAAAAACTGTAACATTTTTTGAGGTGGTCTGTCATACCTTTTTTAGAATTCTATCGGACATTGTGACTTTTGGTATTAGTGTTCCTGAAAAAAAGGGATCCATACTCACATACTGTACAGCAGATTTTTACAGCTAAATGTGTACATATGATTTATACACACATGCACATTGGCTCCAAAGACACATTTTCTCTCTCAATGTGGCCCCCGAGTCAAAATATTTGCCCAGCTCTGAATTAAGGAGACATATTACGTAAGTCTAGCTTGTGTGCTATTGTATGTATAGCTGTTGTGTAGCTGCTAACTCCTGGTAGTCTATAGCCTACCATGTTTACCTTCTGTAAATAACCCTTTGTGCTCATGAGAGGACATTTAGATGTCGACTGGCTTTTCACAAATCAAGGCACTGCTTGTATCCGAGTGCTTATATCTGAGATTTTGCATGTAAGTGGATATAACAACAAGTCAACGCTAAAGAGACTTCAGATGGTACAAAATGTGGCTGCCGGACTTTTGACCCGTGCACCCAGAACAGCCCATATCACCCCTTTTCCATCCAGTCTTCTTTGGCTTCCAGTTAAATTCCGCATTGAGTTTAAGATTTTAGTCCTGACATTCCGTGCGTTGCATGGTGGGGCCCCTCAGTACATCACTGACTTGCTATGCCCCGACTCTTCAGGGCGCAGCCTCCGGTTTTCAGGCCAGGGTCTTCTAAAGATCCCAAGAACTTGTTTTAAAACCCGTGGAGACTTGGCATTCCAGGCTCTAGCCCCCACATTGAAACTTTTAAAAAAACATTTGAAAACTTCTCTTTTTAGTGAAGCTTTTAGTTAATGCACTTTTTAACTATCATTTTTAATTCACTTTGTATCCTTATTATGATGTTGTACCTGTTGTTTTAATTGAATTGTTGTTTTAATTCACCTATGTTTTGTACAGCGCTTTGTCAAATTTTATCTGTGAAAAGCGCTATATAAATTAAATTGACTTACTTACTTTACTATAATACAAGACAGATACATATAAATATCGGATCGGGACACAGTTGGACTAAAGCAATGTGTTTTACGCGACAAGACTGAGATTGTTTGATTCCTCCATTTACCGTTCACCTACTCAGTGGCCTAGTGGTTAGAGTGTCCGCCCTGAGATCGTTAGGTTGTGAGTTCAAACCCCGGCCGAGTCATACCAAAGACTATAAAAATGGGACCCATTACCTCCCTGCTTGGCACTCAGCATCAAGAGTTGGAATTGGGGGTTGAATCGCCAAAAATGATTCCCGAGCGCGGCGACTGCTGCTGCTCACTGCTCCCCTCACCTCCCAGGGAGTGAACAAGGGGATAAGTCAAATGCAGAGGACACATTTCACCACACCTAGTGTGTGTGTGGCAATCAGTGGTTCTTTAACTTGAACTTAACTTGATGCGTGGAACTGAGGCGGTATAAACTTTAGTCAAAAATGTCTGTGGAAAAACATTCCCTAAGAAAAGTGGGGCGTTAAAAAAACCAAGGTACCACAATACCTCTGACAGTGTCAATCACTGGTAATTATTGTTCCTGTAACATTTCTGTATGGGATTTCATAATGCAGGTGTACCTAATATTGCGTCCCAGGTGTGTGTGTTTTCCAACGTGATCCGGCTGCTGTGTTTACTTTCCCCCGCGGGCCACTTCTCAACTGCCGCGAGACAGCTCACTCGGAGTGGTGTCATCGCTCCCGTCCGGGCCGGCGTGTCCTGAGCGTGATGTCGGCGTCCGACGTCGTCAAGTACCATCAAAGGGAAGCAATGGGGGCCCAGCATGGCGAGACTTGCACGGAAAAAGCTTGATGTGGCGCTCAGTAACTGTAATCCTCAAGGGTGGCGAGAAAACAAAAGCACACAACAGTCGTGGCCTACATTCCAGTGCTTTCAGCGCCAACACGGCTTATTTTCATACACCATTAATTGCTTGAATAGATTGCCTGTTGAATTCTTAATGTGCTATAAATTCCATGTTTGTTTTTGTTTGGCCGCGCGGCGTCAAGCTCGTAATCAGCGCCGGCCTTGGCAGAAGTTGAGCGAAAAAGAAAATCCATCTGGTTTGTTGGACTTCAAGTTTGCCAGTGGCCATTGTGCGCCGGTCTCTGTGTTCTCCGTTACGTGGCCATTGTGCGTCCGCGGCCTTGCACAGTGGATGGCGTCTTTGTGCTCGCCTCCCGCCTTCGCAATGCGCGCAGGGAGGGAAAGAACGTGAAACCCGGGGAGGGGTCACCGAGTTGCCAAACGGATTATCCGGTGGCACGGCGGAGACTTGGACAGCGGTGAAGGGAGGACGCCGCCGTTTTTTTGTTTTTTTTTGTCTCGTCAAAGTGAGGAATGAGTCGTCTCTGCGGGGCTTTTACCTGTAGGAGTCAAGCTGTCTCCCAATCCATTTTAATGCATAACCAGCAGGGCTTTCCTTCCCGGCTTAATTCATACGCTGGGACTTTGCATGTTTTAAGCTCTATGCAAATATTATTGGATTTTCCAAGGATTTGGGCGGATTTCCTGCCATGGATTTCCCTTTACAAATGTCTTTAGAAAATAAAGTGAACCTATTTTATTTAAATTCGCTTTAAGACGGCAAACAAATATGTAGATGCTGAGAAATAGTGAACAAACTTTATTTCATTTTTTCAAAGAATATTCTCCCGCCTGCGTTGGCATGGACTTGCAGCTCTAATCTCTTTGAGTGGGAGACAAACTTGCATCAGATCTGAGTGTTTCACGCCGAAGAATGGCGGTCGCACACGTCTGCGCAACCATGCTCGCCATTGTTTGTCAGTGTGGCCTTGACAGAACGCGCGGACCGGGCCTTGAAAGGCTGACAACGGAACATCCTTGAGAGAAACCAAGACGCCGCCCGGAATAATAGGCGAGTTGTAGCGAGAAGGCGTCACGTTCAGGAGCGTGGCGGCATCTGTCCAGAGAGAGAATTAGAGGGGTGGGGGGGTTTAGCGGGAGTTGTTTGGACATGACAATGACGCCATCGCCCGCAGTCGAGGAAAGACAACACCGCCTTTCACCAGAATCCAACAAAAAGATCTTAAATGTTCCCCTTCAGATTTGGAAAGTGTGAGTGTCACGTGACCAAATGTTGACTCTCATTAAGATTCTTCATCTTGCTTGTGATAATTTCAGTTTTTGTGGATAAAAATGTCACCACGGTAGCGACAGCAGCATCGTGGGCTTATAACTGATAAGGAAATAAAAGGAAACATATCTGGGTCTTTTCAGCAAATTGCGTTCTCCGAAAATATCATGTATAAATGCAGTCCACTGTTTTAAGGAAAGTACATTCATCTGATTGCATATTCAATGAATGCAATTCAAAATAATTACTACTTGACCTACCTTGAAGACTGGAAAAACAGCATTTGTTGCCTGGCCCCGCTTCCCACAACTACACTTCACTGTAAAATATGATCATTTAAATCCTTCACAAATGTTGGATTTTTACATATTTATCTCTGAGCTATAATTTTGGTTTATTGTCTTAAAAGACTAGAACAATTGAGTTAAAATTCACACTTTAGTCATGTTCTTGGTTTTCACTCAGTCCTGTTACCCTAACAAAAGAAAGATCACAGGAAGTTGCATCATTCAGTTCCTCTTCAGGCCATAGAAAGACAAAAGTGAGTTCCCTCCTTTATTTTTGTGTATATTTTAGTCCCTCCAGGATGTTTTGGGGTTGTTGCGTTCTAAAATGCCTGAATTTGCGGCATCTTTTTCAAACATTTGTGGCAAGATTTGCAATGTTTTGAGGCTGACAATTCTTCAATAACATTGAATCAACTTGTGATTCTATGAATTTTTTATCAATGTTTTAAGTGTTCCTTGTAACCTTAATCTAAAAAAGCACAGGGTTTCAACAACAATTGGAAAACAAATACTAGAGATGTCCGATATTATCGGACGATAAATGCTTTAAAATGTAATATCGGAAATTATCGGTATCGTTTTTTTATTATCGGTATCGTTTTTTTATTTATTTTTTATTTTTTTAATTAAATCAACATAAAAAACACAAGATACACTTACAATTAGTGCACCAACCCAAAAAACCTCCCTCCCCCGTTTACACTCATTCACACTCATTCACACAAAAGGGTTGTTTCTTTCTGTTATTAATATTCTGGTTCCTACATTATATATCAATATATATCAATACAGTCTGCAAGGGATACAGTCCGTAAGCACACATGATTGTGTGTGCTGCTGGTCACTCATTTTCATTAATTACTAGTTTCTATGTAACTGTTTTTATATTGTTTTACTTTCTTTTTTATTCAAGAAAATGTTTTTAATTTATTTATCTTATTTTATTTTATTTTATTTTTTAAAAAGGACCTTATCTTCACCATACCTGGTTGTCCAAATTAGGCATAATAATGTGTTAATTCCACGACTGTATATATCGGTATCGGTTGATATCGGAATCGGTAATTAAAGAGTTGGACAATATCGGAATATCGGATATCTGCAAAAAGCCATTATCGGACATCCCTAACAAATACTGTGTTGGTGTTTTACTCCTTTTGTACTGCACAGATTTGGAAGTAGACACTAGATGGCAGTAAAAATCACATAGCCAGGGCTCATTGTCAAACTACTGCACTGTTGTATTTCATTATAACTAGTAATAGTAATACATTATGATGATTACAGAAAAAAACACCACCAAAGGCTTCTGTCGTCCACAAGTTGCGGACGTTTTGCACAATCTAGTTCCCCCTATTTTATTTGTGTGCCCCTGACCAGTCTCATATCCTTATTTGGGCAACGGGAGGAGATTTACTTATGCAAATTAGGACCAGCTGGTCGACGCACGCCTGCGATCAAAAAGGAAATTAATTTAAAAACACAGGTGTGCATAATTCTACACTTCTTAACTGCAGTGCAGACTTTTGTCTTGAAAACAAATTAACAAAATATATTGGTACGCGAGGACATTAATTCAGTCTGGGCTAAGGGAGATATTTAGAACAAATAAACCAATGACTTTTTTTTTCTTCTCCTACAAGCAATTATGACCTCGTTTTCTGAGCTTGTCTCTCAAGTGGTCCCAGGTTACAAGACAAGAAGGAGACGCTGTCATCGCTAAAAAGACAAAAGTCACTCAACTGACATTTCGACAGTGTCAACCTTCTTCTGCGCTCACAAATGTAAACCCACGCGCTCCCCAACCATGTTTTGAAAAACGTTTTTTTGTCCAGGGACAAGTCTTGACGAGACGAAAGTGAAAGCCTTCTGTTATTTTGGCTGAACATGCAAGTTACTTTCATTATATATGTTATTATTTTAACAAGTCTGGGCATTTTATACCCGTTACAACCTAAGTAACTTGCATTAAAATGCATGTTTACTTTACTCTGTAAAAGGGCCAGTCCTCACAAATCAGTTCCATTTACTTGCCAAAGATAACTCATTTAAGTAACAGGACTGGAAATAACAGGAGTGAGTTTTTTAGCATAGAATTACATGAAGTATCTCCACCACAAGTCGGTAGAGGAGCCAAACATTCAGGAAATAATATAATTATTTTGACCCGGGGGCCACAATGGTCAGAAAAAATGCATCTTGGATGCTGTTGTGTGTGTTCTATATACATTTATATACAAATATAAATGTGTATATATATATATGTATAAATGTATATATATAAATGTATATGTATTTATATATAAATGTATGTATGTATATTAGGGCTGCAAATCTTTGGGTGTCCCACGAGTCGATTCAATATCGATTCTTGGGGTCACGATTCGATTCAAAATCGTTTTTTTTCTCGATTCAACGCGATTCTCGATTCAAAAACGATATTTTCCCAATTCAAAACGATTCTCTATTCATTCAATACATAGGATTTCAGCAGGATCTACCCCAGTCTGCGGACATGCAAGCAGAGTAGTAGATTTTTGTAAAAAGCTTTTATAATTGTAAAGGACAATGTTTTATCAACTGATTGCAATAATGTGCATTTGTTTTAACTATTAAATGAACCAAAAATATAACTTATTTTATCTTTGTGAAAATATTGGACACAGTGTGTTGTCAAGACTATGAGATGCGATGTAAGTGTAAGCCACTGTGACACTATTGTTCATTTATTTTTATTTTTATAAATGTCTAATGATAATGTCAATGAGGAATTTTTAATCACTGCTATTGTAACTAATATTGATACTGTTGTTGATAATATTAATTTTTGTTTCACTACTTTTGGTTTGTTCTGTGTCGTGTTTGTGTGTTTTGCAAATAATAATTAACTTAGAATTTCATGGATGCAACATGTGCCAAAGTAGTTGGGAAGGGGCATGTTCACCACTGTGTTACATGGTCTTTCCTTTTGACAAGACTCAGTAAACTGTATATATATATATACCGTAATTTCCGGACTATAAGCCGCACCTGACTATAAGCCGCACCAGCTAAATTTAGGGGAAAATACAGATTGCTCCATATATAAGCCGCACCCGACTATAAGCCGCAGGGTTTTGATGTGTAATTACCGTAGTATATAGGGGTTCCTGCTACCACGGAGGGGATTGTCGGGACAGAGATGACTGTTTGGTAGCGCAAAGCGTCCCATTTATTAACAATAAATCTTTCAATCATTCAATCAAACTTTCACATCTTTGACATGGCGAACAGCATTCGTGCAGAGTACAAATAATACAACGGTGCAAAGTAATACAAAGTGCTCGCCTGTACGTTATCAAAATAACCAGCCTACCGGTATTTGAAAAGTCAGTCTTTAATCATTGTGTCATCGTCTTCCTCCTGCGTACTAAAACCACAGAAATCCTCTTCGTCGGTGTCGGAGAAGAACAGGCCGTAAATAAGCCGCACCCTTGTATAAGCCGCAGGGACCAGAACGAGGGGAAAAAGTAGCGGCTTATAGTCCGGAAATTACGGTATATATATATATATATATATAAACATTACATTACATTGTGTTTATATATATACATACAGTATATACACATTTATGTATATATATATATATATATATATATATATATATATATATATATATATATATATATATATATATATATATATATATATATATATATATATATATATATATATATATAAACATTACATTACATTGTGTTTATGTATATACATACAGTATATACACATGTATATATATATATATATATATATATATATATATATATATATATATATATATATTAACAGAATGTAACGGAGTAAAAGTAGTGTTTCTTCTTCACAAAAATACTCAAGTAAAAGTAAAAAGTGTGCTGCATTAAAACATCTCTGACAAGTACAATTTATTCAAAAGTTATTTGAGTAAATGTAAGAGAGTAAATGTAGCGTGTTAATGCCCACCTCTGACTACATGGTCTTTATGTCAATAGAATGTTGACCTTAAGCACATTTGTTTCTCTTTTTTAATTTAAATGTAAACAAAAACCATCAAAACATTTTTAGGTAACAGGACTGAACTGATATTTTAATCTGCCTAAGTACAGAAAATAAAAATAAGTGAACTTACTTTTGGCCTGCAGACGATCTAAGCGGTACAACTTCCTGTAGACCAGTTCTTCTCAAATAGTGGGCTGAGCCCTCCTGGGAGTTCGGGTGGGGGGAATGGAGCGATTACTGGTGGGGTGCGTGTGAACCCAAGGGACATGCTTTATCAGTATCATGCAAACGTATGCTTCAAACCCTGCTTCAAAAAGATGTGCACTACAAAATGTGCTCATTGTAAAAAAAAAATAATAATAATCAGCACAATTTGTTTTATTAATTTTTGTTTCGTAGATTAAAATATTTTATATATTGTCCTCCTGAGGTAAAGCTACTGATCAATTGAAATATGTTATTGTTTATTGAGTTTATTGAATCTTCTTTTACAGTATCAAATGGTTCAAGTCATTCCAAATGTTTTTATAGTTTAATAAAAAAACATAACATTTTTCAAAGAGAGAACACTTTAAATATTTTCTGTTACAGGCTAAAAAACAATGTTGAAAGTTTTTGCTTGTTGTAAGTTGATGTTTTGTATATGTCTTTCTTTTTTGTTGTCTTTAATATTAATGAGGATACAATGTTATGCGGGGTTGCACATACAACAAATGCTAATATTTATAGTGACGGCATAGAGTGGGGGTGCGGGGCTAAATGTTTTCTTCTTCTAGGGGGGATGTAACAGAAAACCTGAGAACACTGCTGTAGACCATTTGACTTGTGGAATATTCCACACTTTCAGTGGGGATAATGTGTCAGGGTAACAGGACTGTGTGAAAACCCAGGATCACTTTACATAATATCAATTCGTTTTTGAGTAATGTGTAGATACCAGTGGCGGGCCGTGCGTTTCCCACCTAGGCCTTCAGTGATCTCCGACTTTACCTCTCAAAATACCATAATTGATGTCACCACATGACCATTGCTGGAGAAATACTATACAGGAACACATTTACACACTACTCCGTATTGAATCACATCAACAGTATACAAAACGGGTTATTTTCTGGCGCATTTAAAAATAAATTATAACGCATCAGCAATTAAAACAAACACCGTAAATTTCTCTGCCTGGCTTATGCAACTTCCGGTCAATAAAGTTTGATTCAAAGTACACACTCCTCAGAGATATATTAACTGCCCTGACCACATGATGGGGACAAATATACATGTAACAATGTTAATTAAATGACAAGCATAACACACATTAACAACAAGGGTTTACAACTTTTAGTGGTAACAGAACAGCTACTGTCAACAATTTGTGATCTGATTGGCTATCGCAACTGTCTATCAACTCTGTGTTCTCAAATTTATCCGCTAACAGTCCCGGTGAGTATCCAATCACAGGACGTGTAAATGTCACGTTCAACGTGAGGCCTTACTGACAACAACTCGTGATCTGATTGGCTATCGCAACTGTCTATCACCTGTATGTCCCCGATCACTTACAGTGCATAGACGCCCACATTGTTGATTCTGAAGGCCTCTGCAAGATTTGGTCCAGCATGACAACATAAGCTAGCTGAATTCTGATTGGATACCAAACTAAAACTAAAAACATCAGCTCTGGAAGGAGCATAACATGACATGGAGAGAATATGAATACTTTTAGATATTTAGGGAAAGAAAATGTAAAAATAATTATATCTTTAATTATGATCATGATTTCTGGTTGTGTTAGGCCAGCAGAGAAGGCCTTGCTGGCCCTGACGGCACACCACTGGTAGAAACCTAACTGTACTTGGAACGCCCCTTTCTAACGCCAGGCTGGTTATGTTGATATGTCGCTTCCCCTTGGTGTGACGACATCCACAGAAGGCAGTGTTTAATAACGAGACGTTATGTGGCCCAATGCAACCTCTTCATTAGGGTCTGCTTCTCTTACCAAGGCCACAATCACTGCATGCCATGTGCGGAATGTGAAGGTGCACATGTTTCTAATCAGCGCTACGTTGTTTGGACTGTTGTGAGTACCGTCTGCCATCCTGAGAGGCGACTGCGTGCCCCCCAGCACCATCCCTAACCAAAATCCACCATTTTTATTTGTTGTTCTAAAGTTTGGTCACTAGTGTAAAGATGTCGCTCACACCCCACTTACTTGTCTGCTTCTTCAGTTTGCACGTCCTTCTGCGCTCTCACAGTTTAGTCTGTTGGTGGCTTTTTGGGCCTGGGATGGGGGTGGAGGGAGGGGGGGGGGGGGGGGCTCTGACCACAAGCTAAAGGGTTGATTACAGCGCTGGCAAGAGAACAGAAAGCTGAGGGCCAGCAGGGATGGCGAGATGGAGGCAAGGCGGGCTGAGGACCTCGGGCCCTGACTCAAAGCAGCTGTGGGACGGCTGAGGGTGGCGGTTGGGGGCTGGTGGGGGGGCCCTTGTTTGAAGGCCTAGTGTGCTCTGAAACAGCTCAAGACCACTGACCTCAGCAGAATCGGCACATGGAAGCTCTACAATGTCCATGACTTGGCAAACCTTCCGCTGTTAATTACTTAAGCGCTTCCTGTTTTTAAGTTGCATGCATTGCTCCTGCTTCCATTTTATTTACGTGCGCTAAAGAAGTAGCCACACACACCCACACACACACACACACACACTCACAAGGACCCTCCACAATACAGTCAGCAGTTTGTCCCGAGTAGTTAAAATCAGTGTTTATTAGGTTCATTACAAGCATAAACAAACTCTTCACTGAAATTCTCTACTAATGATCCATTCTCTTTTTGTACAAAATGCAAACAAATTCTCACGAGAACATAATAGAATTACTGTGCATGGTTGGTCTCACTCACTATGCTGCATCAATAATATGCAGGACATTCCACAGAATTCTACCTTTCACTTGTCGTGTAACTCTTCTACATTTTCTTTTTTTTCAACTTTAAATCTAACACACATATTGAACTCCTCAAATGTGTATTGGTCCGTCTGAGGCAGGTGTGTCAAACGTACGGCCCGAGGGCCGGATCAGGCCCGCGAACAGGTTTTATCCGGCCCACGGGATGAGTTTGCTAAGTATAAAAATTTACCTTTATTAAATTAAATTTTTGAATGAAAGAAACAGCTGTTCTAAATGTGTCCACTGGATATCGCAATAGCAATTCTCTGTATCTTTGTAGATGATGCTACATATGTACAAAATAAACCATGCAATGTTAGTACATCAGTCGAGGAAAATGATCAAACTACATAAATAACATCCTTTAATTTGATTTTGATATAATTTTTTTATCTTGATAGATTGAAAATTAACACCAATGGGTTGATTGATGAAGAGGAAAATGATCAAACTACATAAATAACATCCTTTAATTTGATTTTGATATAATTTTTTTATCTTGATAGATTGAAAATTAACACCAATGGGTTGATTGATGAACATTATCTCATAATTTATTCAGAAAATATAAATAACGACAAATAAAGATAAAATACTATTAACCGCAACATGTAAGTGTAAAAAAACCAAAACATTAGGATTTGTACAATTTCAGGATGTGCTTGTTCTATTTTTAAACAAAGAAAACAATCTGAAGTTGTCTTTATTTTTAAGTTATCGTGCCGTGATTTTACCAGTCTGGCCCACTCGGGAGTAGATTTTTCTCCATGTGGCCCCTGATCTAAAATGAGTTTGACACCCCTGATCTAAGGCAACTTTATTTCTTTTTTGTACAAAGTTTCGAAGTCAAAGATGACTCATTTGAGCAACAGGACTGAAAGTAACAGGATATTTCATGTAAAAGTACATTGAATACTTTAATTTATTATTTCAATGTTTAATTAATTAGTGATTACTTTATTCAAAGATTAAATTAAATAGTTCACAATTTGATTAATTATTTAATGATGTGTTTAATCATTTGAAGTTATTTTTTATGTCAAACTCTCCCATCAAAGTTAGTGGGCGGGGCTAATACAGATCTAGTCCAATAACTGCTTTGGTCTGAAGCCTGGAACTTTGGAAGTCTGTTAAAACATGGCGGCTATTGAGGATACTTATACTTTTTCAGGAGTTGGTGGTAGAATTGTTTTAGACCTTGCAGAGTATGTGGAAGAAAAACCTGCTGACCCAAAACGTGTCACACTTAAAATAGAGGAAATTATTGACATTGTCAGAGTTATTTTATCACTTTTAGACCAAAGATATTGACCAATACTCCTCCACTTTTGAAGGATTCAACAGACAAATGGAAATGCCGTGTAACCAATCAGGTGTTACTGACTTTGGGCTGAGTTTGACAGAAAAAAATAATTCATGAAGTGCTGCCACTCAATAAACCACTAACTAATTAATTAAATCATGAAATAATGTGTTCAATTGTGAAACAACTATTTAAATCATAAAATAATTCATCAAATCGTGAAATATTGTATTTAATAGTCAAATAAGGAAAATAATTATTTAAATTATTAAATAATTAATTAAATGTTAAAATTAATAATTAAATGTAATTTTACATTAAATAAATTAGTGACACATTTTTGTATTTAATTCCAGTTTTAATCAATTATTGGCACTTTTAAGTAATTATTTAAATATCTGTGTATTTGTTTTATTGATGTCCTTTTTGCCCTCCATAGCTTCCTACATAAAGAAGGAATAAAACAATATAAGGACGTTGGCAACAGTATCAACAACGCTCCTTAACTTTGTTCCTCACTTGGACACCGCCATCTGCAGTCATCATCACATGAAGCTATTTCGTTAGCGACGGATTTCGTGAGTACCAATATTTTATTTATGGTATATGTTACACTTACAAAGAGTGTGCAATAGAATGTGTTGAAGAACATAGTGCTTAGTGATTGTGAAAGGTTAATAACGTGTGGATGGTTTATAAAGACATAAAATGCATATAAAATCATAAAATATTTATCTTCATTTCTTCGTGGAAACTCACGCAATAATTAAAGGAACACTGAAACACACATTTGTAAAAAGAATTAATAATTTTGGATTTTTTTGAATTTTTATATATAATGTGTTGGCCCTGCAATGAGGTGGCGTCTTGTCCAGGGTGTACCCTGCCTCCCACCATGACCCCGAGAGGGACAAGCGGTAGGAAATATATGGATGGATGGTAAAGTCTCATTTTGGGAAGCAATTACTGTACAGTCAAAGCCAACACATTCTCAAGGGAATATCTTTATTTGGTATTGTTATATGTTTTGAAGTACTGAGTGACAACACACAAGTTAACATGTAAAACAGTCTTTGACTCCGCCCACTGTGGCGTCCTCTTGATAAGTTTCAAGCTCAAAATCGTCCTTGTTTCATCCTAAAATAAATTCAATTTTCAGCAAAACAACGAGCTGTGCATGCAGGAATTAAACTAGAATACATTTAGAATAAACACGATGGCGTGGAATGGATGAACTGATGCTTGTTCACGTCATTTCCCAAACAACTTTGCAACTTTATCAATCAGAGCTGATACAACAACATGGTGGATATCTCTTAAAAAGCTGATGTCTGTAATAAAAGATGAGGCATGCAAATGGTTTCATCTGCATATGTATACGTATAAAAGTGCTACTCAGGAGCGAGAGGCCTCACTTTGACCGTGGACCAGGAAGCTAAAGCGCTAATTGGTGGGCTTATGAGCCTTGGAGTGACTCCTTGTGAAGCTTTTATCCATTCAACAACAACAACAACAACAAAAAGTCCTGATGGGAGCAATGATGGATCTTAGAGAGCTCCCTAATGGCAGGCTGATATTATGAAGGCTAAACGAGCGTACGCATGAACGTGGCTCGTCGTCAACGTGAGGTCCAAGTGGAGTTTTTCTCACACTCCCACAAGCCTTCTGTCCGATGCGACGGGAACACATGGGTGGGGGGTGGGGGGGGGATTGGCTGGGGGTGACGCGGCGCAGGAGCTAAATCGGGAGGCATCACCCTCGTACCTTACCATTTCTTTGGCACCGCCAAACAACCCGGGGGCGCCGTCTCTCGCTTGGCCTTTTGGCGGCAGTTATTAAAGGGCCACCGCGCCTATAGCTCCCGTTGATTGACAGCTCGACGGCGGGCGTGAGTCGCAGCAATCTTGCAAGCGTTTGGGTTACTGCGCCTTTGTCTCAAAGTTGTTGTTTGGCTGTGGGAGTCTCAAAGTGTCCCCCCCCCCCCCCTCCAGTGGGAATCGTCGCCTAACATGGTTTCAAAGGCGGACGCCGCCAGTGCACTATATACACCCCCCCCCCCGCCCCCGTTCCCCTTCAGTGGCGTTATTTTAGCTCGTCACTGGCATAAATTTGGATGTGAGAAACATCAAAGGCGCCATATAAACGCCTTTCTCTTCATGTTGTCATGCTATCTGTGAATCACATAAGCCCCCCCCACCACCACCGCCCTCCCCCCTCCCCCCCAGGGCCGGCCTTATTTACATTTTCAAATCTGCATTTTTCATATAGATCTGTCTGCCTCTGATTTTAATATCAGTGATGTTTCCCACGACACCTTTTGTTTTATTATGCATTATGAATTTCTTCCACTCTCACTCCGCCCTCTCTCTCTCTCTCTCTCTCCCTCACTCTCCTTCTGTCGCTCGCCTCCATCTTTTTCTAATCCCTATCCCCCACGCTGGCTTTATGAGTCCCAGCCTTGTATCGCGGGGAGGGAGATTTATCATTTCAATCTCATTTCAATAAATAAAATAATCTCTCTTCTCCCGTACGTGACAGCAGCTAATAGTATTTTGTTATCGCGAGTGAAACTTTGCAGACTTAGCGCGGCGGCTCAAGCGCTTTGCACGGGCACGCGCCGGCGATGGCGCCCGTGTTGTTCCCCGCCCTGCACGTGTCAAAACAGTGCCAGCGCGCGTCGGACGTCCTTTAGAGGTTAAACGCGACATCCTGTTAGGTGCTTAATTAAATGCACTCGTCAGGTTATACTTTGTGCGGCGGCAAGTCCTTTTGTACCAACTCCATCCTCTTAAAAGCGACTGGGTCGCACTCGTGTAGGCTTTTATCTCCCAGCCAGGAAACGCTCTTAAAGCGCGCCGCTGTCAGATGCGCCTGCACGGCGGCGCGCAAGAACAAGAGCAGCCATCAAGACGACAGTTTTATTTTAATTGCTATCTCCCTTCCCCTCGCGGTCCTTCATTTCCCCTTACCCCTGGAGCAAATCAACAGAAAAAATGTAAAAGGACTGACAGGAAAACAATTGCGTTTCAAATTGAACTCCCTGCAGAGTGTGTTCACTTCCTTAACCTGACATCCTCTCTTCCCCGCACATGGCAGTGCAGGAGCTGCACGCTGCAGCCGCAGAGAGGCGGCGGCGGATGGTAGGGGGGCGGGGGGGGGGGGCTAGACCGTCCTTTTGAATATGTGTTTTCTGTTTATCATTAGCTGACTGGGTGCTTCATCATTCGGCGAAAATCCCTATCTGCTGAACATAAGGCCGAGAGACAGCGGGGAATCAATCTTTTGTGCTTGGGCAGATAAACACAGGACGCAATCAGGGGGAGACGGAGCGACGGAGCAGGCCGTGGGACTCACGCCGCCGGTGATGGATGGCGGAAGTGAAAGTGTCAGGATGGCATTATGCAAATGGGGGAGGCATCCGAGCATCGCCCCGGTGATTATGGGAGATGGGAGAGCAGCCTGTGGTCCCCTTGGCACCCAGGCAGCCATTTTTGGATGGGGGCGGTGGGGTTGTCTCAGAAGGAGGAGGAGACGGGGGAGGGCAAAGGGAGGGGAGAGTGTGTCACGGTATCATTCCTTCACACAGGCCACCCCCTTCCCTCCCTCCCTCCCTACCCCGCCGACTAAAAAAAGAGGAGGAATAAGTCTATAAGCAGAAAGGGAGACGAGGTGTCATTTAGGGAAACAAATGACCAGCCTTGGCATTGAGCGGGCCTCCGCCACGCTGGGAGTGATAGCCAGACGACACTGATGCAACAATCATCCATAATGAACTGGACACAATCAAAGCTGCAGAGGCTGATTGCCGCGCCGGCCGTACGTTTTATACTGTCAGTAGCTTGGGACTCCTTTTGTGTCTAAAGGTTCGCTCTGATAGCCTAGTGGTTCATATATCTGCAACACACATGGTCTTGATTCCCAGTTAATCCCCGATAATCACTCTGCTAATAAGCCAGTGCAGCGGTCCATCGGTTGTCAATCAATCAATCAATCCATCCATCCATCCATTTTCTACCGCTTATTCCCTTAGGGGTCGCGGGGGGCGCTGGAGCCTATCTCAGCTACAATCGGGCGGAAGACGGGGTACACCCTGGACAAGTTGTCACCTCATCGCAGTCAATCAATCAATCAATGTTTATTTATATAGCCCTAAATCAAAAGTGTCTCAAAGGGCTGCACAAGCCACAACGACATCCGCGGTACAGAACCCATATAAGGGCAAGGAAAAACTCACAACCCCAATGGGACGTCGATGTGAATGATTATGAGAAACCTTGGAGAGGACCGCATATGTGGGTGACCCCCCCCCCCTCTAGGGGAGACCGGATGCAATGGACGTCGGGTGGGTCTCACATAATATTGTGAAAGTCCAGTCCATAGTAGATCTAACATAATAGTGAGAGTCCAGTCCATAGTGGGGCCAGCAGGAGACCATCTCGAGCGGAGACGGGTCAGCAGCGCAGAGATGTCCCCAACCGATGCACAGGCGAGCGGTCCACCCCGGGTCCCGACTCTGGACAGCCAGCACTTCATCCATGGCCACCGGACCTGTGTCTCCCCCCTGCCCCCTCCACAAGGGAGAGGGTAGCAGAGGAGAAAAGAAAAGAAACGGCAGATCAACTGGTCTAAAAAGGGGGTCTATTTAAAGGCTAGAGTATACAAATGAGTTTTAAGATGGGACTTAAATGCTTCTACTGAGGTAGCATCTCTAACTGTTACCGAGAGGGCATTCCAATATACTGGAGCCCGAATAGAAAACGCTCTATAGCCCGCAGACTTTTTTTGGGCTCTGGGAATCACTAATAAGCCGCAGATTTCTTGCCGGGACATATGGTACAATACAATCAGCAAGATAGGATGGAGCTAGACCGTGTAGTATTTTATACGTAAGTAGTAAAACCTTAAAATCACATCTTAAAGGCCTACTGAGATGATTTTTTTAAATTTAAATGGGGATAGCAGATCCATTCTATGTGTCATCATTGATAATTTTGCGATATTGCCATATTTTTGCTGAAAGGATTTAGTAGACAACATCGACGATAAAGTTTTGGTCGCTGATAAAAAAGCCTTGCCTGTACCGGAAGTAGCGTGACGTCACAGGTTGAAGGGCTCCTCACATTTCCCCATTGTTTACACCAGCAGCGAGAGCGATTCGGACCGAGAAAGCGACGATTACCCCATTAATTTGAGCCAGGATGAAAGATTTGTGGATGAGGAACGTGAGAGTGAAGGACTAGAGTGCAGTGCAGGACGTATCTTTTTTCGCTCTGACCGTAACTTAGGTACAAGGGTTCATTGGATTCCACACTCTCTCCTTTTTCTATTGTGGATCACGGATTTGTATTTTAAACCACCTCGGATACTATATCCTCTTGAAAATGAGAGTCGAGAACGCGAAATGGACATTCACAGTGACTTTTATCTCCACGACAATACATCGACGAAACACTTTAGCTACGGAGCTAACGTGATAGCATCGGGCTTAACTGCAGATAGAAACAAAAGAAATAAACCCCTGACTGGAAGGATAGACAGAAAATCAACAATACTATTAAACCATGGACCTGTAACTACACGGTTAATGCTTTCCAGCCTGGCGAAGCTTAACAATGCTGCTGCTAACGACGCCATGGAAGCTAACTTAGCTACGGGACCTCAAAGAGCTATGCTAAAAACATTAGCTATCCATCTACGCCAGCCAGCCCTCATCTGCTCATCAACACCCGTGCTCACCTGCTTTCCAGCGATCGACGGAGAGACGAAGGACTTCACCCGATCATCGATGCGGTCGGCGGCTAGCGTCGGATAGCGCGTCTGCTATCCATCTCAAAGTCCTCCTGGTTGTGTTGCTGCAGTCAGCCGCTAATACACAGATCCCACTACAGCTTTCTTCTTTGCAGTCTCCATTGTTCATTAAACAAATTGCAAAAGATTCACCAACACAGATGTCCAGAATACTGTGGAATTTTGCGATGAAAACAGAGCTATTTGTATTGGATACAATGGTGTCCGAATACTTCCGTTTCAACCATTGACGTCACGCGCATACGTCATCATACCTAGACGTTTTCAACCGGATGTTTCGCAGGAAATTAAAAATTGCACTTTATAAGTTAACCCGGCCGTATTGGCATGTGTTGCAATGTTAAGATTTCATCATTGATATATAAACTATCAGACTGCGTGGTCGGTAGTAGTGGGTTTCAGTAGGCCTTTAAGTGCACAGGAAGCCAGTGCAGGTGAGCCAGTATAGGTGTAATATGATCAAACTTTCTAATTCTTGTCAAAAGTCTAGCAGCTGCATTTTGTACCAACTGTAATCTTTTAATGCTAGACATTGTCTTACTTTAAGATTCAGTTGTCAAAGTAAATTTTCATACGCCAAACAGTTATCGTGCGTCAAAACATTGCGTGTAACAAACTAGTCAATCCATCAATCAATCAAAGTTTATTCATATAGCCCTAAATCACAAGTGTCTCAAAGGGCTGCACAAGCCACAACGACATCCTCGGCTCAGATCCCACATCAGGGCAAGGAAAAACTCAACCCAATGAGAAACCTTGAAGGGTACCGCAGATGTGAGACCCCCGCCCCGGGCGACCCGTGCAATTGGCGTCAAGTGGATCTAGTTAATAGTGTGAGAGTCCAGTCCATAGTGGGACCAGTGGAGACAGGTCAGCAGCGCAGAGACGTCCCCAACTGATGCAAATATGAGCGGTCCACCCCGGGTCCCGACTTTGAACAGCTAGCACATCATCTGTGGTCACCTAATCTGTGCCCCCCCTCTCCACGAAGGAGAGAAAGAGAAGGCAGATCAACTGGTCTAAAAGGGGGGTCTGTTTAAAGGCTAGAGTATACAAATGAGTTTTAAGATTTAAGACTTAAATGCTTCTACTGAGGTAGCATCTCTAACTGTTACCGGGAGGGCATTCCAGAGTACTGGAGCCCGAATAGAAAATGCTCTATAGCCCGCAGACTTTTTTTGGTCTCTGGGAATCACTAATAAGCCGGAGTTCTTTGAACACAGATTTTTCTTGCCGGAACATATGGTACAATACAATCAGCAAGATAGGATGGAGCTAGACCATTTAGTATTTTATACGTAAGTAGTAAAACCTTAAAGCCGCATCTTAAGTGCACAGGAAGCCAGTGCAGGTGAGCCAGTAAAGGCGTAATATGATCAAACTTTCTTGTTTTTGTCAAAAGTCTGCGTATCAATCCGCATAATCAAGTGCCCAAAGATGGAATCCTACACATTGGTGACTCAGCCAGTGTTACATTAAGTACGACTGCAAAATAAATAAAAAAGTTGTGAAAGTCAACACTTTGATAAAGAAGTTGAGAAACACTGTTGAATAAAAAAAAAAAAAAAGAGCTGATAAGAAGAAATACCTACTCTACACTACTCATGGTCTTCTTTTTTTAAAGGTAAAAGTGATGTGTTTAAAGTATAGGTGAAGTCATTGACATTGTTTTCTGCAATTATTTTCTATAAAAAATGTTTTTGTTAATATTTTGGTAGGTCTGCTGTAGAAATGTATTACAATTCTGAATCGATTCCAATTTTTTAAGAATTCATTTTTGTAAAGACACTCTAGGCCATGAGTGTCAAACACTGGCCCGCGGGCCAAATTTGGCCCACCGTGTAATTTCACTTGGCCCTTGAGGCGATATCAAATTAACACTAGAGCTGGTCCGCCGATTAAATACAGCGGCGGTGCCGCAGTAACACCGCATTAACCGCTAATTCTCATACTTGCCAACCCTCCCGGGAGACTCCCAAATTTCAGTGCCCCTCCCGAAAATCGTCACGTCCGCTTTTCATCCAGTCCAACGAGTGCTGGCCCAGTCACATAATATGTGCAGCTTCTGCACGTACACACAAGTGAATGCAAACACATACTTGATCAACAGCAACACAGGTTACACTGAGGGTGGGGTATAAACAACTTTAACACTGTTAGAAATATACGCCACACTGTGAACCCACACCAAACAAGAATGACAAACACATTTCGGGAGAACATCCGCACCGTAACACAACATAAACACAACAGAAAAATACCCAGAACCCTTTGCAGCTCTTCCGGGACTCTACAAGGTGTGTGTGTGTGTGTGTGTGGGGGGGGGGGGGGGGGTGTTTGGTTGTAGCGGGGGGTGTATTTTGTAGCGTCCCGGAAGAGTTAATGCTGCAAAGGGTTCTGGGTATCTGGCTAGGGCACATCAGATTAGATCAGTGTGTTGCAAACTGAGCAATTTAAAGTCCTGAATGGTTGGTTTATTCATTGTTATTTTATTTTTAAATTTATTAGCCTGTGGAAAAAGTCGATATTTACATCAGAAGGCTGCAAATAGAAAAAAGGCATTCCATTTTTATTTAAATTGTATTTGATATGCCATTGATATTTTTTAATTATTATTATTATTATTTGAAACTCGATTTTGCATGTCACTATAAAGTTATATAAGCCTTGCTTGTTCAATATTCAATGCAAAACTTGTTTGGGTCCCTATTAAAAGGTTAATTTGTTCAACCTTGGACTGCGGCTTTGTTCAGTTTTAAATTTTGGCCCACTCTGTATTTGAGTTTGACACCCCTGCTCTAGGCCATTTCCATGCTTCTTCTTGTTATTGCGTATATGTCATCTGTCAGCAGCCCAAGGAGGAGCTTGTGTAAGCTGTTTTGAAAAGGTTTTATTTGAATTTACATATATACCAAATAATACATTGTTAGAATCCGTTTGAATCGAGAATTGTGTTAATTCGAGAAGATATTCTGAATCTAATCAAAACCCCAAGAATCAGAATCAAGTAGTATCATGAATTGGTATAAGATGCACATCCCTAACTTTTGGGTGTCTGTAACAGATTAATTGGCTTGACATCATTTCTTATGAGGAAATGATGTCAAGCCAAAGATAGAAAGATACAAGAGGCTCTGACGTCAGCGACTGCCGCGATGCGAAAAGGTAAAGGAAAGATTGAAATCCCGAAACGTTCGGGGTCAGCTGACACAGAACACAACTGGGAACAAGATTTGAGGTTGGACACAGGACATGATGGGAATCAAGAAGCGATACTACAAAAACTTAACGAAATGAAAGAAGAAATGAAAGAAATGAAAGAAGAAATGAAAGAAAAGAAAGAAATGAAAGAAGAAATGAAAGAAATGAAAGAATATCTGAGAAAAGTAACAGCAGAACACCAACAAGATGTGAAAAGTCTGCAGCAAAATATAGAAAATCTGCAATCTCAGAACAACAGAAGAAATAATGAAGCCACTGAAATGAGCAAACAAATGAAGATCCTTCAAGAAGACAACAACATGCTGAGGAATATCATAGATGAAATGGATCAGGACAAACGAATGAATGATATCATCGTGACAGGGCACCGAATTAAACCAAGATTCTATGCGAAAGCTGTGAATAATGAAGGTGAACCAGATGAAATGGATATGGTCTCAGCAGAACAGCAAGTGGTCAACTTTCTGCAATCAAAGGAAATTTAAATTGACATTAATACCATCGAAACATGCATCCCACTGAACGGAAGAAACAACAACGCCACTCCAGTCGTGCTTGTGAAACTCGTAAACAGAAAATCTAAAATGGCACTGCTGAGACAGGGAAAGAAGCTGAAGGGAACAAATGTGTACAAGAATGAGCATCTCACAAAACGTAATGCTGGAATTTCCAAGAAAGCACGCGACTTGAGAAAGGAGGGAAAAATCCAGGGAACTTGGAGCGCCAACTGTAAAATCTACATCAAGCTGAATGGAGGTCCAGAAGCAAGAGTTATTGTTGTCCATGACATCAAGGACCTGGACAATTTTTAAAGTTGAAACAGCTTCCACAACAACGATGATAATGGACTCTGACAGAAAACAAACACCCAGCATCGACACTACTATGTTCCAAGGGACGACTAAACAAGAGGACCTACATTCAGGATTGCATCCACCTACACTTATAGAGATTATTGAAACAACATCAAAGATTGTTGAACAAGAAAATACGGAACTAAAAAATTTCTGCAACAAAGATCACAAAAACCATGATTTGGAAAATGATACAGATCCATATACAAATTTTTTCTCCCACATTAGTAATAATTGTTTTTATTATACAGATGATCAATATAATAGCAACATTGAATGTGATAACAAATTGTCAATTATACATTTTAATAGCAGAAGCTTGTATGCAAATTACAACAACATTAAGAACTTTTTGGAACACATCAACGAACCCTTCAAAGTGATTGCTGTCATAGAAACATGGATTGATGATAAAAAAGGAATAGATTTTGATCTGGAAGGATATGAACTAAACTACATCAACAGAACCAACAAAAATGGAGGAGGAGTAGCTGTGTACGTGATGAAGAACCTGAACTACAAAGTGGTAAAAAACATGTCATTTGCGATAGATAATATCTTAGAATGTATAACCATTGAAATATGTCAGGAAAAAAGCAAAAACATTTTCATTAGTTGTATATATAGATCACCTAAGTCAAGTATAGAACAATTTGAAGAATGGATCAAAGCAACTTACATGGACAATGGTTAAAGAATAATGTTCCTACGTGGTGACTTTAATATTGACTTATTGAACCCTAACAAGCAAAAGTCTATTGATGACTTCATTGATACAATGTACAGCATCAGTTAATATCCTAAAATCACAAAGCCAAGCAGAATCACAGCACACTGTGCCACGCTTATTGATAATATTTTTACCAATGATTTTGATAATAACACTACAAGTGGTCTACTTATAACCGACATTAGTGATCATCTGCCAGTTTTTACAATATATGATGGAAACTACAAGAAGAACATGGAAGACAAAAGGACATTTCGAAGACTGTGCACAGAGAAGAGGATGATTGCCTTCAAAATTGAGCTACAAAAGCAAGATTGGGACAATGTGTACAATGAAAAAGAGGTTGATGAAGCATATGAACATTTCTTAAACAAGTTCATAATACTTTATGACAAACATTGTCCATGGATACAACTCAGTAACAAGCAGAGAAAGAATAATCAACCATGGATGACAAAAGGATTAAAAAATGCTTGTAAGAAGAAGAATACACTATATAGGAAATGTATAGCACAAAAAACTACAGAGGCAGAAATTAAGTACAAAAAGTATAAAAACAAGTTAACAGACATAATACGATCATGTAGAAAAGAATATTACAGTGAATTATTGGATAGGAACAAAAATAATATGAGAGCAACATGGGGCATCCTTAATAGCATTATCAAAAATGGCACAAAGAGGGACTACCCCCAATACTTCTTAGATGGAAATAAAAAAAATGACAACATAAAGGAAGTAGTTGAAAGCTTCAATAATTATTTTGTAAATATTGGACCAAAATTGGAAGAAAGGATTCCAGACCCAGTTTCAATCGAGGACTATAATGATACCATAGAGCGAAATCCCAACTCCATGTTCCTCAGTAATGTGACACAGGAGGAAATAGTTACAATCGTGAAAAAATGTAAATCTAAGACTTCAACTGATTGTAACGGAATTGATATGGAAATGATAAAAAAGGTTATAGAAGAGATCTCAGGACCAATAATGTATATTAGTAAACTATCATTTCAAACAGGTACTTTTCCAAACAAAATGAAAATAGCTAAAGTTGCACCAATTTATAAGACTGGAGACAAACATCAATTTACAAATTATAGACCTGTTTCTTTACTTCCACAATTTTCTAAAATCATTGAAAAACTGTTCAATAACAGATTACAAAGTTTCATAAATAAAAATAGAATACTCGAAGAGAACCAATATGGATATAGAGCTAATGTTTCAACTTCAATGGCTTTAATTGAAATTACAGAAGAAATTACCAATGCAATAGATAGTAAAAAATGTGAAGCAGCAGTGTTCATGGATCTAACTAAAGCATTTGACACTATTAATCACAATATTTTAATCAAAAAACTAGAACGATATGGCATCAGAGGGTTAGTCTTAAACTGGATAAGAAGTTATCTAACGAACAGGAAACAATACGTGAAGCTAGGCGAACACACGTCTACAACGCTAAATATATCCTGTGGTGTACCTCAGGGATCAATACTAGGACCTAAATTATTCAATCTCTATATAAATGACATTTGTAAAGTTACAAAAGATTTAAAGTTAGTACTATTTGCGGATGATACAACAGCGTTTTGTTCAGGAGAGAACACACAGAAGTTAATACAAATAATAACAGAAGAAATTAACAAATTAAAAAGATGGTTTGACAAAAACAGACTATCGTTGAATCTCAGTAAAACTAAAATAATGCTATTTGGTAACAGTAGAAGAGAAAGTCAAACACAAATACAAATAGACGGAAAAGAAATTGAAAGAGTAAATGAAACCAAATTTCTAGGTATAATGATTGACTATAAATTGAACTGGAAATCTCACGTAAAAAATATACAACATAAAGTAGCAAGAAACACGTCAATAATGAATAAAGCAAAACATGTTCTAGACAAAAAATCACTTCATATTCTCTACTGCTCACTAATGTTACCATATCTGAGTTACTGTGTAGAAATATGGGGAAATAATTACAAAAGTACACTTCATTCATTAACGGTGTTACAAAAAAGATCAGTTAGAATAATACATAATGTTGGATATAGAGAACATACAAATCCTTTATTTATTGAATCAAAGATACTGAAATTCCACGACATAGTGAATTTGCAAACAGCTAAAATTATACATAAAGCAAACTATAACCTGCTACCCAAGAATATACAAAAATTATTCTCAAAAAAAGAGGAGAAATATAATCTTAGAGAAAAATGTAATTTAAAACATTTGTATGCACGTACAACACTTAAAACCTTCAGTATATCAGTATGTGGAATTAAATTATGGAATGGATTAAGCAAAGCAATCAAACAATGTACTAATATGATCCACTTCAAGAAACTTTTCAAACTTAAAGTGTTTACAAAGTACAAAGAAGAAGAACCATGATAAATATTCTTTCACTTTCAAAATAATCTTACTTATCTCATCATATGAAACTTACTTCACCAATTATTTTTTATCTATTTATTTTTATTGTGATTACTTATGGAGTACATTGTGAATAAATTGAGAACAGGAAGTGAACAAAAAAGTTTAGCAACTCTTATGTAAAAGAAAAGGGGTATGATTAAATAAGCTCTGCTTCTTCCTACTCCTTTTCGAACATGTTGAAAAGAGAAACTGGAAATTGTGATGTATCATGTTGTATGCTTGCATGTTCGAAATAAACTCAAACTCAAACTCAAACTCAAATGTCTTACATTTTTGTGGAATTAGTTTTATGTTGGGCACTTTGTAAAAACGTATTAACACAGCTGATTCATCGCAAAACATTATCGCATTAATCATGTATAAATGCAGATTAATCATGCAATTTGTTTTAACTGCTCATGCTGTTTTACCTTAACTGCGGATGGTTACCTAAAAAGGCGAAGCAGGTTGCTTTACAGTCATTGTTAGTGATCAGGTCAATGCATTCACACCAGTGCAAAGATAAGTGAGGAAATTCTGACTGGTGTGCTACTGGCAAATTTCTCTTCAAAATAAAGTGGTGTGCGGTGAGGTTAATGTCTGGTGAGGCCCGACTGCATCATCACAGTCAGATTTACAAACATATGAACCTGCAGTGCAGGTGTACCTAATATTGTGTCCCTGCGGTCGTTCGCGGCTCCTGCAGCGCGAGCATTGTTGTTTTTGCACTTTTTGGCTTCTTGTTAAGTGACTTTTTTTGGGTGGATTCGGTCTTGCACGTGGAGGGTTTGGGTGTGGGCTTTGGTTGGTGTGGCCGCGGCGCTCCCGTCGGGCGGTGCATTCTGCGGCGGAGATGCTTGGCACCAGGAGGCGGGGTTATGAGACGAGCCTCTCACAGTGTGTCTTCGCAGCAGAGTTTTATGAATGCTCAGCACTAAAAATACATTACACACATACAGATGTTGACAAAATACACTGTACATTATATACCTCAGCTAACTAAACTATGGAAATGTATAATATAATTCATATAGCAATACGCTGTCACTGCACAGCAGGCCAGCAGTTAGCCGAGTCATTGCGCACAATCCATGTTGAGGCGCAACGCAGTGACGTGCCTCAACTGGCTGCTAATCACCGCACCGTCTCTTCTCAGTATTTGAATGGCAAATGTGAAAATAAAAATAAAAATAATCTAAAACTGGTGAAGTTAAATGGAAAATAACTTTAGTATAATCACTGGATACATATAACAATTTAATTTTTTTTTTTTCTTTTTACTTTTTTTTTTCTTTCCATGATGGCAGGTGAGGCCGTGCCTCCCCTGCCTCTAGTGACGGCACGCCACTGGATTTTACATACAACTGTTTTAAGCAAATAAATGATGTGCGTTTAATTTAAATTGTGCAATTTTGTAATTTACTGCAGTAAATCAAAATGCAAAAGAATAATTGATCTGATTTTAAAAAATAGCACTCATACATATACATGACCTGCCAGGCGGCACGGTGGGCTCTGGGCGTCCTGTCGCTGGCCAGCCTGCCTGCGTGGGGCCGGTGGTCCCTTGTTCCCTGGGCACCGCACCCACTGTTTTGGGTTGAGCTCTCTGGGTGGCTGGAGCCGTACTTTGGCTCCCAAACATACTGGGAGACAAATATATTGTACATACAAATACACAATCATATGCACATACACACAATTATTCATACATATATATGTACATTCATTCGTTCATTCGTACATGCATGCGGATACACATTGTGGAAACTGGGTAACCCACGGCACACTGAAGCTTAACCTATTTCTACTATAACAATCTACAAGGTTAATATAGTTTGCTTATTTTTCTTCCCCTCCATTTATCTGCTTTCTTTTGTAATTTAAGTTATCATTACATATATGTATTGTTGCACTTGAAACAATTGTATTGTTGATAATAGAGACAATTATTGTTATTATTAATTATCAATAGTGCTCTTTCTATTGGTATTTGTATTGCTCCATTAGTAGTGCAATAATGTTCCTTGTCATTTCTGTGTTATTATTATCGACTTTAGTAACTGGTTCTTTGCTTTCATTTTTCGTATCCTATTTGTACATATCGTATTTGCTGATTTTGTTCTGTTGTTGTCTTACTGTCTTATCCCCTTCTTGTCCCCACAATTTCCCCTTCTGTCTTCCTTTTTTTCTTCTTTATATCCCTTGCTGCTCCGGCCCGGCTGCGGCAAACATTAAATAAATACATTTAATAAAGTCAAATACAAATAAGGCAACAAGAGAAGTATCCCACCCTTCTCTTTTGTAAAGTAAATCTGTACAGTAAATATGGGCATATACATCAACAATATGATTTGCCTCAGTAGCTGGACAGGACAACAACAACAAAAAAGTAACAATTTATGTTTTTTATGTATATATATATATATATATATATATATATATATATATATATATATATATATATATATATATATATATATATATATATATATATATATATATATATATATATATATATATGTATATATATTAGGGATGTCCGATAATGGCTTTTTGCCGATATCCGATATTCCGATATTGTCCAAATCTTAATTACCGATACTGATATCAACCGATACCGATATCAACCGATACCGGTGTATACAGTCGTGGGATTAACACTTTATTATGCCTAATTTGGACAACCAGGTATGGTGAAGATAAGGTCCTTTTTTTAAAAATTAATAAAATAAAATACTGTAAGATAAATAAATTAAAAACATTTTCTTGAATAAAAAAGAAAGTCAAAAAATATAAAAACAGTTACATAGAAACTAGTAATTAATGAAAATGAGCAAAATTAACTGTTAAAAGTTAGTACTATTAGTGGACCAGCAGCACGCACAATCATGTGTGCTTACGGACTGTATCCCTTGCAGACTGTATTGATATATATTGATATATAATGTAGGAACCAGAATATTAATAACAGAAAGAAACAACCCTTTTGAGTGAATGAGTGTAAATGGGGGAGGGAGGTTTTTTGGGTTGGTGCACTAATTTTAAGTGTATCTTGTGTTTTTTATGTTGATTTAAAAAAAAAACAAAAAAAAACGATACCGATAATAAAAAAAACAATACCGATAATTTCCGGTAATACAATTTAAAGCATTTATCGGACATCTCTAATATATATATATATATATATATATATATATATATATATATATATATATATATATATATATATATATATATATATATATATATATGTATTAGGGCGATAACGTGTTAACTATACATTTCAATAACGACACAAATTTTTTTTAACAGGCTATAAACGCGAACACTTTCCTTTTCAACACTTGAGCCATGCCGTAGCGGGGGATACTTGGCTGCAGTTCACTTGCTATGGATGAGCTACAAGCGAACAGTAATGGGCAAAAGAAAGTCTACCATTCTGCGGTATAGCGCGGTTGGCAGAGTGGCCGTGCCGGCAACTTGAGGGTTCCAGGTTCGATCCCCGCTTCCGCCATCCTAGTCACTCCCATTGTGTCCTTGGGCAAGACACTTTACCCACCTGATCCAAGTGCCACCCACACTGGTTTAAATGTAATTTAGATATTGTGTTTCACTATGTAAAAGCGCTTTGAGTCACTAGAGAAAAGCGCTATATAAATATACTTAACTTCACTTCACTTCACTACCTTATGGAAATATCAGGGTCAAAGCCATGGCAAGTTGTTTTCCCGACAAGAAATAACTTTTTCGCCGTGAGAAGAGGAGACGTCCCTGCAGCAAACGCCTGCTGTGCGTGTTGTTCTAGAGGTGGGTGGTGCTTCACGTCCGTGTTCAAATTACGGTTAAGGTGCAGTGATAACATAACATAAAATTGTTACTGTGACTGTTTCATGTGTTTCACTCATAGACACACAACACTTGTTCATTCAAAAACCATGGGAAAAATTACCACCATAACTCACTAACATACACATTAACACCAGGCATACGCACGGGGTTGTCTGGAGCGGAGGCAGCGTGTCCGCGCTGTGGACGTACTTTAATATATTCGAGATGTACCTTCACAATTTAAGATGACACTGGCGGCTTTTTAGTGAAAGAAAGGCTCCCAGCAACACAAAGCAAGTGTGACATCAGACTCTGTGAAGCTTGATTTCTGTCACGGACATGGTGCGACACAATCTGTACAGTCGCCAATAACACTGAAAATAGATACTAGATTTGTTGCCAATCATTTTTATTAAAGAAAAAGTGATTAAAAGGTTTAAAGAAATCTCTAAAAAAAAAAAATACAATAAGCATCAACAATTTAAAAATAGAACAAAACGATATGTAAGAACAATACATATGTTAATACTATACTTAATAACAGATTTGTTTTAAATGTATATTCACACTTGTTTGCCTTTTTAAAGGATACATGCATCATAGCAAATCATGCGATGACGTCATATCGACCATGCCCCCACCGCCACAGATATGTTGGGAATTTAGGGGAAACCCTAACATTGACAAAATAAAAATGTCTTACATTACGCTCATGATTTGTCAGAGATGTTCTGTAATGTTATTTTGTGATATTTGGCACTAAAGAAATGCTAGTACAACAGTTAATGAGGGTCGGGCGGGGGGTGATTTGTGACTGGGTGACATATTGTGTAAATTATTTTACAACATGTTATTGTCGAGTACTCAATTACAGAATGATTAGCAGGCTCAATATTATATTTAATTAATTAATAGAGAAGGTTGAAACGTTGTCATGCAGCAATATGAAACCATGCCCTCTGAAAATTGTCTGTCTAGGGTACACTTATTAACGATGAAAATGTATACCTATCAGGGATTAAGTGTGATTAATTTTGAGTTAACTATGAACAAAATGTAATTAACCGCGATTCAATATTGTAATCGTTTGACAGCCCTAACACACACAGATTAGGGCGCTATATATATATATATATATATATATATATATATATATATATATATATATATATATATATATATATATATATATATATATATATGTATATATATATATATATATATATATATATATATATATATATATATATATATATATATATATATATATATATATATATATATATATACATACATATTAATTACATAAAGCCACTTTAATCACAGTTAATTACCTGCTTGCATAATTTACATTAGATTTAATAGACACAATTC
The DNA here is from genome assembly GCF_033978785.1 of Entelurus aequoreus. NCBI lineage: Eukaryota > Metazoa > Chordata > Actinopteri > Syngnathiformes > Syngnathidae > Entelurus > Entelurus aequoreus. The sequence goes on from NC_084734.1 coordinate 40,637,656, forward strand.
CAATATACACTAGTGTTAATGTTTTACTTGAATTCACTGAAATAAAACTTGTTAACAGCATTAACATTGTAATATCAATATTAATGTATATATATATTTTTTTTTTTTATTTGCCAGCGAGCACGCCATTTGTAGTCTCCTCATTCATCTCTGCACTCACGGAAGAATTGACCTGATCACTGACCGTCTCCCAACCCCTGTCGCCTTCAGGTAACCAGCCTCGGTTCGGGTAAAGGAGCAGTGAACATTTGTGTTTGCTCTATTTCTCTTGACAGAGTTTCACATTCATGCAAAAAAATAGCCGTTATGCAAAAATACAAATGTCCACTGTAGAGGACACTGGTTCTCAGGACAATATGTTTTGTAAGAAAAACAAATAGAAAAGTTTTCCACAAACCTCGGAGCAAATCTTGCATGCACGCCGCGCCATCCATGCAGTGTCTTGCATCATCGAACTGATGGCTACGTTGAGAGAGAAAATGAAGTCAACTCAGTTCACTAAAATTGCATATGGCTTCTTGCTCTGCACACAAGTCATGAGTCCATCGCATTTCAATGAAAATCGCATAGTTGTTTGTTCTTTTTTGCATAACCTAGCTTCAAAACAAATCAGAAGGGAACTAGGGTTGTCCCGATACCAATATTTTGGTACGGGTACCGGTACCAAAATTATTTCGATACTTTTCGGTACCTTTAGGGTACTTTTTTAAATAAAGGGGACCACAAAAAATTGCGTTATTGGCTTTATTTTAACAAAAAAATCTTACGGTACATTAAACACATGTATATTATTGTACCTTTGTCCTTAAATAAAATAATGAACATACTAGACAACTGGGCAGCACGGTGGAAAGGGGTTAGTGCGTCTGCCTCACAATACGAAGGTCCTGACCAGTCCTGGGTTCAATCCCAGGCTCTGGATCTTTCTGTGTGGAGTTTGCATGTTCTCCCCGTGACTGTGTGGGTTCCCTCCGGGTACTCCGGCTTCCTCCCACCTCCAAAGACATGCACCTGGGGATAAGTTGATTGGGAACACTAAAATTGGCCCTAGTGTGTGAATGTGAGTGTGACTGTTGTCTGTCTATCTGTGTTGGCCCTGCGATGAGGTGGCGACTTGTCCAGGGTGTACCCCGCCTTCCGCCCGATGCAGCTGAGATAGGCTCCAGCGACCCCCCGCGACCCCAAAAAGGGACAAGCGGTAGAAATGGATGGATGGGATACTAGACAACTTGTCTTTTATTAGTAAGTAAACAAACAAAGGCTCGTAATTTAGTCTGCTGACATATGCAGTAACATATTGTGTCATTTTCCATTCTATTATTTTGTCAACATTATTAAGGACAAGTGGTAGAAAAGGAATTATTAACCTACTTTTTCATTTACTGTTAATATATGCTTACTTTCTCTTTTAACATGTTCTATTTACACTTCTGTTAAAATGTAATAATCACTTATTCTTCTGTTGCTCGATACTTTACATTAGTTGTGGATGATACCACAAATTTGGGTATCAATCCGATACCAAGTCATTACAGGATCATACATTGGTCATATTCAAAGTCGTCATGTGTCCAGGGACATATTTCCTGAGTTTATAAACATAATGTAAATTTTAAAAAAAATATGCCAAAAAATATAGACGTAATCATAGTAGTATTGACTAGATACTAGGGCTGTGAATCTTTGGGTGTCCCACGATTCGATTCAATATCGATTCTTAGGGTCACGATTCGATTCAAAATCGTTTTGTTTTTTTCGATTCAACGCGATTCTCTATTCAAAAACAATATTTTCCCGATTCAAAAGGATTTTCTATTCATTCAATACATAGGATTTCAGCAGGATCTACCCCAGTCTGCTGACATGCAAGCAGAGTAGTAGATTTTTGTAAAAAGCTTTTATAATTGTAAAGGACAATGTTTTATCAACTGATTGCAATAATGTAAATTTGTTGTAACTATTAAATGAACCAAAAATATGACTTATTTTATCTTTGTGAAAATATTGGACACAGTGTGTTGTCAAGCTTATGAGATGTGATGCAAGTGTAAGCCACTGTGACACTATTGTTAATTTTGTAATTTATTTATAAATGTCTAATGATAATGTCAATGAGGGATTTTTAATCACTGCTATGTTGAAATTGTAACTGTCAAGTCAAAGTACAGAGCAGCACAAACACCACTGATTTGTAGAGCACACTCCAGGCCTGAAGGGGCAACAGTGAGAGCTGAGGGCTGAACATCTTCCCCTGCTTCCAACAAATTGATGTGATTGGATTCACCTGTTCACCTGCTCAGAGCACATGGTCAAAATGTTTGAGCTTCAGTCAGTCACCCCTTTGACATGCTGCTAAGAGGAAGGAAGACAGCTCCTGTGTGGACTCAGAAGACGCAACTGGTGAGGAAACCAAGGGAAAGAAGTGTTTGTTTGCTTGTTTTGTACTGAGGAGAATGTTTGAGAAAATAATTTCACTGATGATTACAAAATTGTTTAAGTTGACTGAAAGTAAATTTATAAAGTTATCAGTGATGTTTAAGTTTATTCTTATAATTAGGATGGATTGCTTAAATGTAATCTCATTCATATTGTTGGAAATGTTTAAGTTTATTCTAAACTTAGGCCCTATCAATGGAAACTAATTTTGGTTGGATTGATTTAAAGGAAAACAAAGCATGTATCATGATGTATGTTTATGAAACACTAATGTGTTTTTTTTTCCTGTTTGGTTAAGGTTATCAACCTATTCGCCTATTCCACTATTCCCCCATCTACTATTCAACCCCAACTATTCACCTATTCTGCTATTCAGCTATTCAACCATCCCACTATTCCACTATTCAACTATTCATTCTGTTCATCCATTCATTTACATCGATAACCCACTTTATTTTACTGCTTCAAATCAAACATCAATAAATCACAAGGAAAAAGGATCGAGTTGTCCCTTTGAGTCCTTCTTGAGTCCAACTGGCCCTTTCAAGTTTGGGCACGGCTGTGAAAAACCTGGAGAACTTGACTGTTGATAACCACCAGCGTGGCAGTAAAGACGAGGATTAAAGGGAAACTTCGGTTTTTTTCAACCTGGGCCCTGTTTTCATAATTTTTTCTGTATATGTGAGTGCTGGATAAAACATTTTTTGAGGTCGCGCCAGTATTGAGCAGGGCAGGCAGCCTCCAGCCCAGCTAACGCTCGTACACAGGGCAAATGGCTCTCGTCAAAATTCGGCCTATAAACATGCATTTTTTTCACACTGACAGGCTCAGATAGTTACAATGAGTGTCCGACAACATACTAGAAAGGAGAAATTAACGTATGTCTCTACCTTTAGCTGGAGATCGCTGTATGTTGTGAGCTGTGTCCAAATCTCACCACGCTACAAATCTCGTTCCGAAATCTCGCGATAACTCGCGACAAAACACCGGTGGAAAAACAGTTACCTGACTGAGGTGAAGAGAGATGACTGAAGTGATTTTCTGTTGGATTACCGAAGACTGTTATTTTAGTTTTATAGAAAAGTTTGTTTGTTTGTCTGTCATGGCTGAATTTTTGCCTGATGTGGACGATTTGATTTGTCGCGAGTTATCGCGAGATTTCGGAACGAGATTTGTAGCGTGGTGAGATTTGGACACAGCTCACAACATACAGCGATCTCCAGCTAAAGGTAGAGACATACGTTAATTTCTCCTTTCTAGTATGTTGTCGGACACTCATTGTAACTATCTGAGCCTGTCAGTGTGAAAAAAATGCATGTTTATAGGCCGAATTTTGACGAGAGCCATTTGCCCTGTGTACGAGCGTTAGCTGGGCTGGAGGCTGCCTGCCCTGCTCAATACTGGCGCGACCTCAAAAAATGTTTTATCCAGCACTCACATATACAGAAAAAATTATGAAAACAGGGCCCAGGTTGAAAAAAACCGAAGTTTCCCTTTAAGGGCCTGAAGTCAAAGAAGCTGCTGTCGCAAAGGGAGGTTTAACTTGAAACTGCACCATGGCAAGCGAAGCTCTTGGGAAAACAGTCAAGCAACTGAAGCAAGAGAGGACCGTAGCCAAAAGTGTCTTCACCAAGCAAGCCAACTACCTCAGCAGGGCTGCAGATTCCATGATAAAGCAGGAACTACAAGAGGAGTTCTGCAAACTTTCCAGTCTGGCTGAGGGATGTCTTTGAAGCAAACAATGACTACGAGACCGGCCTACTGGTGGACATGGAGGCCAAGTCTGAGGAAGGTGATGAAGTGGAACTAAAGATGCAGCAGCAAAAAGACATAGAAAAAAACACAGATGAGTGTGAAGCAAGACTGGATAAAGTCCGGAAAAAAGTGCAACACAACCTTTGGTCCAGATATGGTGAGGACGAAGTCAACTCTGCAATAAATGAGGCAGGGACCGCCAGTGAAGATGTCCGGGGAATGCCTGTGACTGCAATCAACAGAGACGGATATGAGCTGCAGTGGATTGGAGTAAAATCATTGGTCAAAGATGCAATTACAAGCATGACTGAGTGGGAAAGGTGGATTCCAGATGACCAAAGGTCAAGGCTGGAAGGCAGAGTTAAGGACCTGAGGGCACTCAGCAATGTCCTTGAGGCCAGAAGGGCCAAATTCCTAATGGCACAAAGAAGTGCAGAGGAAGGAAGAAGAGGAAGAGAACCCCAGCTCCAACCAACTCCATAGCCGGTGCTGAGAATCAAACCCACCAGTCTACCCAGGTTCTGTGGATTCAAAAGGAACTTCCATTGATGGCGTAGTGACTGGGAGAAACTGCAAAGACAGGGAGAGCCGACCGGCTCCATTGAAGTGAAGAAGTTTCAGCTCCTGGACAGTGTTGATGAGCGGATAAGCAGAGAACTACGCCTGTCAACATACAATGATGCGGAAGACATGTTCAGAGTGCTTGAAAACAGGTATGGCAACAAAACCACAATTGCCTTAGAAATAGTTGAAGAACTGGAGAAGATTCCTGCTTTGAAGTCAAACCAGCCAAGGAAAGTGATTGACTTAATCCAAAAGGTGGAAAAGGCCCTGGATGACCTGACAGTGCTGGGAAACATCGGAGCCATCAACAACCCCCTTGTGATCAGGTCAATAGAGAGTAAGTTGCCGGACAACATAAAGAGGGACTGGCTTACATTAATGGTCAACCCAGGAAGCAAAGCGACGGCAGACAATCACTTCGACAGCCTCCTCAAATTCCTGAAGACCCAAGAAGAAATCCTGGAGAAGCTAGAGCAACTTGGTGTAAGTGAAAGGTTTGAGAAGAAACCTACTTACATGGAAAATAAGTTTGCCTCTACCAGATTCACAGGGAAAGCCGGATGCGTTGTCTGTGGAGATGAAAAGCACCAGGAGAAGCTCTTTTTTTGCAAGCGGTTCAAAGAACTGAAGCCTGGCGACAAAGTGAAAGCTGTGGAAAAGCTAGGAGCATGCAAAAGGTGCCTAAATTGTCATGAAAAGGAGGAGGAGTGTACGGATACTTACCTGTGCAGGAAAAGGGACTGCAGGAATTATTCAGGCCACCACTTCTTTCTTTGCCTAAAGGAAGACCCCAAAAGAAGAGAACCTGGGAAAGGAGGAAGACCCAACGTCAGACGACAAGCGCTCACCGAGGAGCAAGAAAAGCTGATTTCTGAGCTCACCCCAGAGATGGCTGAAAATTTCAGGAAGGCATTCACCAATGTGGCTGTGAAGACCTACTGTGCTGGAAAGATCCAACCTGGAGTGATGGAGAAGACCTACTGGGCTGGAAAGATCCAACCTGGAGTGATGGATGCAAATACACGCGAATTACCAGTAATTCTGATGCTGTTAGAAGTAACTAGCAATGCAGGACAGAAAATTGGAACTCTCATTGACCTGGCATCGGACACCAACTACATCACTCACAGAGCTGCCAGAAGACTCGACCTGCAAAATGAAAAGGTCACCCTTGTTGTCCAAGGAGTTGGAGGAATGACCATGACGATAAAGACCAGAAGATATTTTCTCAAAGTGAGAGTGAAGACGGCCACAGGCACAGAGAGAGCTCACGAGCTTGTATGCTATGGCTTGGATGAAATTGCCAAAGTGCACAAGGAAATCAAACCTCACCAAATCAGGAAGTTCTTCCCAGACATCAACCTCAAGGATCTGAAAAGACCAAAGCATATTGAGCTTCTTATCAGCCACCGTGAAGGAAGACTCGCTCCACAAAGAGTAAAGGTAATTGGGGACCTGGTCCTTTGGGAAAGCCCATTAGGAATGACTGTTGGAGGAGCACATCCAAACCTCTTTAAAGAAGTGGATGTGGCTATGCATGGATCCAAAACACACTTTGCCCGGTCTATGACAACTACAGCAGTGAAATATCAGGAGATTGCTGAAACCAAGATGACGACAGCTGGCAGAGAGTTCTTAAACTGGTGGAAATGGGACAGCATTGGAGCCGCCTGCGAACCCAAGTGTGGGGGAAGCCGGTGCGGCAACTGTCATCCAGGAGGAAAAGAAATGACTATAAAAGAGGAAAAAGAGCTGGAAATCATAAGGAAAGGCCTAACCTATATCAAAGCAGATGCACATAGTGACGAACCACACTGGGACACGAAATATCCCTGGATTGAAGATCCAACCTCGCTGCCCAACAACAGGAGTGCAGTTCAGGCCACTTTCCTGCGAACAGAGAAGCAGCATACACATACACAGCTCAAGTCCATGAGATGGTGGCAAGGAAAGCGGCAAAGAAACTCACCAAAGAGACCATTGCTGGCTGGCAAGGACCAGTGTGGTACGTTAGCCACTTGGTGGCGCCAAACCCGCATTCAGTTACAACACCTGTGCGATTGGTATTGAACAGCAGCCAGAGATTCCAAGGACGCAGCATGAATGATCTCCTGCTGAAAGGGCCTGATGTCCTCCCAATACATGCGCCTCAGCCAAATCACCTTCCACAGAAGCCTCACACCAGCCAATCGGATTGGAAAACCCTGGGGAATAACCTTCTCTGATGGAAGTGATAGAAGCTATGGAGCTGTGGTGTACCTCAGAGGGGAGACGGAAGAAGGCATCCAAGTCAGACTGACAGAGTCCAAAGCCAAGCTCACACCCATCGACCAGAAAGGAGAGGCAGTGAAAGCTGAAATCTGTGGTGCTGTCTTTGGTACATGGCTCAGAAAGTATATTGAAAAACACAGTCGGATGGAAATTGAATGTTGGCTCCATCTGCTGGACAGTCAAACTGTTCTGGGAGCAATCCAAAGAGAGAGCTATTGATATCAGACCTTCTTCGCAAACAGAGTTGGAGAAATCCAGAAGTCCACGTCTATTGAAGATTGGAGATGGATTCCAGGAGACCTGAATATCGCTGATCTCATAACAAGAGGAGCATCACCAGAGGACCTTAAAAAGGATTCAGTGTGGCGGGAGGGACCAGAGTTTTTAAAACACTCTGTGGATGAGAGGCCGACAAAGTCAGCCAAAGAGGTTGCTGCGAATGCCAAAGCGAGCATTGACAAGCTTCAAAGGAAGTCTTTCACAGCAGTGGTAACCAGAGCACAGGCAAAGAGAAACCACAATTATGTCCCATCTATTATAGAAAAAACTCTAAAACCTACTCAAGTCAAAAATGACCACAGTTCTTGTGAACAAGAGTCCAAGATCCAAGTCCGAAGACCACCTGCCGGTTCTGCTGTACAAAGAATCCTGGACATAAAGAAATTCAGCAGCCTTGCCAAGCTGATCCGAGTCATTGCCTGGGTATGGAGAGCAGTCAGGGAGTGGCGAACTCTGATCAAACGCTCAGCCTCAAGTAAGCTAAAATATCAGGACTTTTCCCAGCTACCCAGTCTCCTCTGCAAAACCTGCTGAAAAGGGAAAGCAGCATTCAAGTAAAATCATTCTTCACAGAGACGTCAGACGGATCATTGTTTTAATACCAGTTGAAGAACAAGAACAACATCATGCAAACTGAAGGTAAACTTGCCTGAACAGATGATGATGTGACCTCTTTGGGTTTAAAAAACCAAGAGGTCAAGTGGGAGGTGTCAAGTCAAAGTACAGAGCAGCACAAACACCACTGATTTGTAGAGCACACTCCAGGCCTGAAGGGGCAACAGTGAGAGCTGAGGGCTGAACATCTCCACCTGCTTCCAACAAATTGGTGTGATTGGATTCACCTGTTCACCTGCTCAGAGCACATGGTCAAAATGTTTGAGCTTCAGTCAGTCACCCCTTTGACATGCTGCTAAGAGGAAGGAAGACAGCTCCTGTGTGGACTCAGAAGACGCAACTGGTGAGGAAACCAAGGGAAAGAAGTGCTTGTTTGCTTGTTTTGTACTGAGAATGTATGAGAAGATAATTTCACTGATGGTTACAAAATTGTTTAAGTTGAGTGAAAGTACATTTAAAAAGTTATCAGTAATGTTTAAGTTTATTCTTATAATTAGGATGGATTGCTTAAAATTAATCTCATTCATATTGTTGGAAATGTTGAAGTTTATTCTTAAACTTAGGCCCTATCAATGGAAACTAATTTTGGTTGGATTGATTTAAAGGAAAACAAAGCATGTATCATGATGTATGTTTATGAAACACTAATGTGTTTTTTTTCTGTTTGGTTAAGGTTATCAACCTATTCGCCTATTCCACTATTCCCCTATCTACTATTCAACCCCAACTATTCACCTATTCTGCTATTCAGCTATTCAACCATCCCACTATTCCACTATTCAACTATTCATTCTGTTCATCCATTCATTTACATCGATAACCCCCTTTATTTTACTGCTTCAAATCAAACATCAATAAATCACAAGGAAAAAGGATCGAGTTGTCCCTTTGAGTCCTTCTTGAGTCCAACTGGCCCTTTCAAGTTTGGGCACGGCTGTGAAAAACCTGGAGAACTTGACAGTAACTAATATTGATACTGTTGTTGATAATATTCATTTTTGTTTCACTACTTTTGGTTTGTTCTGTGTCGTGTTTGTGTCTCCTCTCAATTGCTCTGTTTATTGCAGTTGTGAGTGTTGCTGGGTCGGGTTTGGTTTTGGAATTGGATTGCATTGTTATGGTATTGCTGTGTATTGTTTTTTTGGGTTGATTAATAAAAAAATAAAATGAATAAAAATAAAAAATAAAAATCGATTTTTTAAAAATGAGAATCGATTTTGAATCGCACAACGTGAGAATCGCGATTTGAATTTGAATCAATTTTTTCCCACACCCCTACTAGATACGCTACTGTACTTGGTATCATTACAGTGGATGTCAGGTGTCGATCCCCCAATGGCGTTTGTTTACATTTTGACGCCGGTGAGCTACGGTGTGTAGTGAAACATGTTTAGCTATTCCTCATCCTGCAGGGATGATACTTGTAAGAAACTTACTTTATTTGTCGCCACGGAGGCGAGGATTAGTGATTTAGAAGTAGCTAAAACACTGCCGACTGGGGTTAGCCGCTAGCTAGCTAGCCATCTCTTAAAGCACCTCTTCCTGAGGACGTTTCAGTGTTATAACTTCACCTTTATTGTTAGTTTTCAAGCCAAAATGCGTCCGTTCTCCCTTTTCTGTCTACACACTGTGTCTGCTTGTAAGTACTCTGTGATTGTGCACTGCCAAACATGCTCGTCTGCTCGTAAACTAGCAATGACACGGCGACGGGGGCGCGGGAGAGTGGGGAGTGGGGGGAGTGGGGTATGGGGTGGTGGACCGGTATTTTTCAGAGGCGGTATAGTACTGAAAATGATTCATTAGTATCGCGGTAATATACTAGTACCGTACAACCCTACAGGTAACATTCCTAACATCAAAAAAAGAAAAAAACTTAAACCTATTTCTACAAAGCAGTACTAGTGTAGTTTTTGCATTTGTTATGTCAAACAAATGGAAGCCTTCTGTGGTGGTCCAAAGTGCAGTGCTAGGTTACCTAAAAGGGCGGACATGGACACAGTGCAGTGCGTTGATTGGTGGACAGAGAAGGGTCACTTCCTGTGTAAGAAGAAGAAAGATGTCCTCCATTGTTGTTGACTTGGTTGTTGATTCGCTATGTGTTTGTTTACTATCGCCATGCTACTGTCACCGTCTCTCACACACACACACACACACACACACACACACACACACACACGCACACGCACACACACTATCTCAATGACTTGTATTCAAATGAGGGTTGGCGTGAGAGCATGGCGGGTACCAGAGGGAGCCACCCGGCCCAGAGGGGGGATCCAGCCGCAGTCCCCGTTGCACCGTTACACTAAGATTGGATGAAGATGGAGATGTGGAAAATGTGATTGCAGCTGATGGGAGGGGGGACGCCACAAGGAGAATGGCCTCCGCCCGTCTCCTCACTGTGATGTATGCGTGCAGGGCGGTGTGCATCCGAGAGACGTCGCCGCTGGTGTGTTTTGTTGTTGGTAATTTTTTGTGAGATGTGAAATTAGCAGCTGGAGTTTGATGAGGCCATTTTTTTTCCGTTTATACAAGAGGAACGTTGGCGAGCAGGTGCGAGCACGATGAGTTTCTTTTGAGACGGATGGAGAGCACGATCAGCGGCATCCTCGCTCAAGTGGTCAGCGGGCGCCGCTCAGATCCTGCATCCTTTTTTGTCCTCGAGAGGCGTCCGAGGTGCCTGTCCTCCACCTCTTGACGCCGGTGCTCGCCACCAGCCCACAGACAATAGCGCCCCGTTTCGCCTGATTGGATCCATTTGCATTGGACACCTCCTCTGCATATTGATTGATGGGTTTAATCAGCGAATCAGGGGGAGCGCTCAGACATCAATCTCTGTCAGGCCCCTACCTTTCTTCCGAGCCTGTGATTCCCTGCTAGGACTCATCAAGGGAAGCAAGTTTAGACAGAGAATGACAGAGGTGGCGAGAGCAAAATAGATAAAAAAGAAATGGAGAACGTAGACGGAAGGAGAAGGTATTAGATCTTGGCTGGATTGTTCTGATTGGTCCTGTTAGAAGTGGACCAGTCAGAGCATAAAAGCAAGGTTGTCCGACTGTGAAGGCGTCCAGGACGTTGGCGAATGAGAGCCAGCTATGATTGCTCAAGTGTCGAATCATCCGCCAGATTACATTTGTGTACTTGCTGTTAATTGATCACATGACTTTGCAAGGAACCCTGCCTTTGTTTGTTTTCTCTAAAACTGCTTCACCGTTTTTGACAATACTTGGTGATAGAAATAAGATAGAAAAACATTACATTTCACGACAAATCGAGGATGTTTTTATTCCCAATGCACAAAGGTTGTGTCTATTGTTTATTTTCAGTCTGTTTATTATCGCAATAACCTACAAAATCACTCAACATATGTCCACTAAACTTTTTGGAGGTAAAGAACAGGAGTCACAGAAACAATAAAAGTATTTTATTACCTCTGTCAAGCACAAAAGTAAATAGCTGCAATGATTAATCAATTAAATTGATTAGTTTGAACAGAAAAAAACTTCAATTTCACTTTGATTAATCGTTTTTTTTTAATGAGTGTGACTAATAAAAATGTGTCAAATCCGAACTGCATTTATTGCCCGGAACTTTAAATACACTGACATAGTTTCCGCACTGCCGCTGCGTGAAAGTGGTGGTATAGTTGTTTTTATAAATGTATAGTGCTGGCATATTTTTTTAAATAGATTATATATATATATATATATATATATATATATATATATATATATATATATATATATATATAGATATAGTCAAGTTTTCTGTGGTTTATCCATTATACAGTGCGGAATAAATACCCCTGAGAAGCAGGGAAACCTGAGAAACAGGCTTGTAGGGATGAAATAGCCTCAGTGTTTTTTCCTGACCTAACGTGTATATATATATATATACATATATATATGTATATATATATATATATATATATATATATATATATATATATATATATATATATATAATGTATATGTATATGTATTGTGGTACCTGATTCTCACCAAGACACAGAATTGGTTTTGCAGCAAGCCGAAAAGGGCATTTATTGCACAAGTCTTTTTAGGAAGGGCGGGGTATGGAAGTAGCAAACTTAAAGTGTCCATTAATAAACATGAATATCTCCCATCTGGGGCTCTCAGTCCTTCACACAGCACTCTTCTTTAAAAGGTCAAAAGTCATTGCCTATCAAACAATAGAAACACAACATAAATAAAACATTTCACTAATAATGTCCTTAGTGGTGAAATGGTGGATGTCTCACTTACCGCCTGATGCACCTGCCTTGACACAGAGAGCCAGACTTGAATGAGGCAGAGTTAAGAAGGGTTTGTCGCTGGGCCCCACCTGGCCGCACAGCTGGTGACACTTCAGGCTGATTGAGTAGGTACAGGGGAATGTACCGCCCCTCGATGATGTGGCCAAGGCTGGGGCGTTGTCTTCCGTGTTCCACTCTGCCTCCATTCCCTGGCTCCTCCCCTGTGAGGTGCCTACCTGTCAGGCGGTTCTTAAGTGAGACTCCACATATCCCCCCCCTAAGCTCGCCAGTCCGTCCGAGAGCTTCTTTGTCCTCTTCATATAGCCGGGACATGGCGTCTGCATGTGGGATCGACTTCCCAGGCCGATATTCCACGGTGAAGTGGTAATTTTGTATTTCCAAGAACCAGCGTGTGACGCGACCGTTTCGATCCTTATTTGTAGACATCCACTTCAAGGGGGCGTGGTCTTTCACCAAGGTGAAGGTCCTACCCCATAGGTAGTAGCGGAGGTGGTGTATTGCCCATTTGACTGCCAGGCACTCCTTTTCTACTGTGGCATAGTTCCGCTCATGGCTCTGGAGCTTCCGACTGATAAATGTCACTGGGTGCTCCTCTCCTTCCACGAGCTGGGCGAGCACGGCTCCAATGCCCGTGCCTGAGGCGTCAGTGTGGAGGATGAATGGCTGGCTGAAGTCGGGGGCTTTCAACACCGGTTCTTCACATAGGGCTTTCTTCAACATCTGGAAGGCCGTCTCGGCCTCGGCCGTCCAGATGACATGATGGGGCAGTTGGTTCCGTGTTAGTTCATACAGCGGTGTTGCAATTGTAAAGAAATTTTTAATAAACTTTTGATAAAATGATACCAGGCCAATAAATGATTTTACTTGCTTTTTCGTCAAGGGGCGAGGCCATTCCCTGATGCGCTCCACTTTGCGGGCCTGGGGTTTCACGCAGCCTCTTCCTATGGTGTAGCCCAGATAATCAATCTCAGCCAGACCCACTCGGCACTTCTTAGCGTTGACCGTCAGTCCGGCACGTCTAAGGGCTCCTAGGACAGCGTCAAGATGCTGGAGATGGAGAGACCAGCTGGTGCTGTGAATCACAATATCGTCCAGGTAGGCGGCTGCGTATTCTTGGTGGGGTCGTAGAATTCTGTCCATCATCCTCTGGAATGTTGCTGGGGCCCCGTGGACCCCGAACGGCAAGACGGTATATTGGAATAGCCCCTCTGGTGTGGAGAAAGCAGTTTTAGGTTTCGCCCTTTCCGTCAATGGCACCTGCCAGTAGCCCTTGGTCAGGTCCAGGGTGCTGACAAAACGAGCAGGGCCGAGCCGCTCTATCAGCTCATCTACTCTGGGCATGGGATGAGCATCATACAGTGAAATCTCATTCAATTTGCGAAAGTCATTACAAAATCTCAGGGACCCGTCTGGTTTTGGCACAATAACAATCGGGCTGGACCATGGACTATGGGATTCCTCTATTACTCCCAGTTCTAACATTTTCTTTACTTCTTCCTTTATAGCCGCCCGTCTGGCTTCTGGGATTTGGTAGGGTCTTTGTCTTATCACCTTTCCGGGTTTGGTCTCAATGTCATGTTTGATCGCCTGGGTCCTTCCTGGCAATTCCGAGAGGCGGTCCTGGTTCCGTCCCAGAAATTCCTTCACCTCCTGCTTTTGGGACGGGGAGAGGTCCTCTCCTATAGGTACCGGGGGAGTGGTCTGGGGAGAGTGTGCAGTTAAAAACGCAGTAGCTGGCAACGACTCTGCCGCATGCCATTTTTTCAGAATATTTACATGGTAAATTTGGTGACCTTTCCGCCGGCCTGGCTGGTTTACCTTGTAGTTGACAGGGCCCATTCGCTCAATTACCTCGTAAGGCCCCTGCCATCTGGCCAAGAACTTGCACTCGCTGGATGGAACTAATACCAGCACTTTTTCCCCAACTTGGAACTCTCGGAGTGTGGCACCTCTGTTATGTTTTTGCCTGTTCTCTTTGGGCTTTTTCCATATGTTCTCTTACCATGGGCCAGATTTTGCGAGCCCGGGCTTGTAGTTGGGCGACATGGTCAATCACACTGCGGTGTGGCGAGGGTTGGTTCTCCCAGGTCTCTTTCGCAATGTCCAGCACGCCTCGGGGACGTCGGCCATAGACTAGTTCAAAGGGGGAGAAGCCAGCGGACGCCTGGGGCACCTCTCTGATGGCAAAGAGGACATATCGAATGAGGTGATCCCAGTCTTTCCCGTCTTCGTCGGCTACTTTTTTTAGCATCTTCTTCAACATACAGTTGAAACGTTCCACCAGGCCATCTGTCTGAGGATGATATATAGAGGTTCGTATGCGTTTCACTTTCAGCCATTTGTACAGCATGGTTAACACTTGTGACATAAAACATGTGCCCTGGTCCGTTAAAATCTCATCGGCAATTCCCACTCGGCTAAACATCATAAACAGTTCATGTGCTATCGCTTTGGCTGAGGCTGTGCGTAATGGTACAGCCTCAGGATTTCGGGTGGCATAGTCTAGTATTACCAGTATGTAGCGATGTCCTCTGGCTGACTTTGGGAGTGGTCCAACGATGTCCATTGCCAGACGTGAGAACGGGGTGCTGATGATGGGGAGCGGGACCAAGGGGTTTCGATAGGTGGGTCTCGGTGCATTCTTTTGGCATTCGGGACAGCCCTTGCAAAAGTCTTCTATGGCGCGTTTCACACCGGGCCAATAGAAGCGGGTTATTATGCGGTCATACGTCTTTTGTACACCTAGGTGAGCTCCCAGCTGATGAGTGTGGGCAAGATAAAGCACTCGGGAGATTTGAGACTTAGGCACCAGCAGTTGCTCAATTATGTCCCCGCCCTTAGTTAGCACCCCTCTATACAAAAGGCCATTTTTTATCATAAAATACGGTGAATTAAGTGCACTCACCCCTTCACATTTCTATCCGTCAATTTCCACGACTTGCTGTCGGGCCCAGCTGAGGTTCTGGTCATTCCACTGGGCAGTGGCAAACTCGCCCGTTTTAGGGTTGCTGCTCTCTTCTGGCATGGGGTACTCCACAAAGGGGTCCCCTTCCTCTTCTGCCTTCTCCTCCTTCCTGCTCTCCCGTCGCTCCTCTTCAGCAGAGCTGTCACTCAGTGGGGCCTCTGACGAGGGCCTAAACGCGGGGCAGGCCGCAAGCGGTCTCGTACCTTTTTGTCCACTGTTGTGGCGACGACGCTGCCGTGAAATGGCACCTGGGATGTAGCTCGGGGTCCAGTAACGGTCAAAGAGTACACAGTCGGACCCAATAAGTAGTGGAACAGGCAGGTTTGGTACCACTCCAGCTGGTACCAGTGCCTCACCTCGGGGTGTCTAAATGTGTATGTGGCTCACCGGATACTGGCGGACATCTCCATGTACGCACGTCACTGGAACGGTGTCTTTGCTGAGGGGTCCGGCCAAGTCAGCGTGTACCAAGGTCACAGCGCTCCCACTGTCCAGCAATGCATGGGCATCAGTCCCTCCGATCTTTACTGGAAGGCTGGCATGTTGTCGTCGTCCACTTCCCGTGTGGAGGCATGGTTTGCCTGCATCTGAGCTGGGGGCCGTGGCCATGGAGACATCACGGTCGCGTTCCGGGCACGCCCAAGACATGTGGTGCAGGTGTCCACACACGTAACACTTCCTCTGTGGGGGTAGACTGGGCCTCTCAGGGGCCGCGCCCCACGGTCGGGGTAAGGACGGCGCTGGCGGTGGCGCTCTTCGGCGGTCGCGGCCTAGCCTCTCTTCCCCGGTGGCTCTAGCCGTTTTCATCCGAGTGGCTCTCAGCATTTCCATGCTCACTTGGTGGTTCTCCAATAAGGCCACCAACTGTTCCACAGTTGGAGGGCTTACTTGTGCGGCATATTTTCGTGCATCAGGCGGCAAGGCTCGGATACAGCGGTCAATCACCAGACGGTCTATGGAGGGGGGGCTGCCTTCGCTTGTTAGCCAGCGGTGTGTTATGCGGAGCAGTGTGGCTACCTGCGGTCTCGGCGGCTGGGTGGGCTGGAAGGTCCAGTTGTGATAACGTTGGGCCCTGGCAGGCAGACTGCACCCTTGGCTGGCAAGAATGGCTTTCTTTAGTCTTTTGAAGTCTTGAGCATCCACCAATGTCAGGTCGCTACACACACGTTGGGCTTCTCCAGTGAGGAAAGGTGCCAGTATGGATCCCCATTCCCCTACTGGCCACTTCTCCCGAGCCGCAGTGCGCTCAAACAATTCTAAATAGGCTTCCACATCATCCTCACCCGATAATTTAGTTAGGACCTCAGCGGGTGCCCGTGTAATAGCCACATCTTTAGCAATTTTTTTTGCTAACTCTTGTACTGCATTTTGAAGTTCAGCTTGGCTTTTTAACAAAGCACTCAGTGCTTCTGCGTGTGCCATCATGAGAGCTTGGCGTGAATCAGAATGCCTGCATTCTCCACCATATGTGGTACCTGATTCTCACCAAGACACAGAATTGGTTTTGCAGCAAGCCGAAAAGGGCATTTATTGAACAAGTCTTTTTAGGAAGGGCGGGGTGTGGAAGTAGCAAACTTAAAGTGTCCATTAATAAACATAAATATCTCCCATCTGGGGGCTCTCAGTCCTTCACACAGCACTCTTCTTTAAAGGTCAAAGGTCATTGCCTATCAAACAATAGAACACAACATAAGTAAAACATTTCACTAATAATGTCCTTAGTGGTGAAATGGTGGATGTCTCACTTACCGCCTGATGCACCTGCCTTGACACAGAGGAGAGCCAGACTTGAATGAGGCAGAGTTAAGAAGGGTTTGTCGCTGGGCCCCACCTGGCCACACAGCTGGTGACACTTCAGGCTGATTGAGTAGGTACAGGGGAATGTACCGCCCCTCGATGATGCGGCCAAGGCAAGTCGGCCATCTTTGTTTTCGTTTTCCATCCCCAAAAGGAATGCCCTGTGCTACGGCTGTAACAAAAGCACATTTAAAGAAACCGGTAAGGCGGTATAGTCTCAAATAAATAAATATTTCTAAATAATAACAGTATTAACTGTAATACTGGTATACTACCCAGCCCTATTGTAGTGATAACTTTCTTACACATGCTCTGATCGTCCTGAAATTTTTTGTGGTGGGTCAGGGCATCGGGAAGGGGGGTGACCACAAGCGTCATGCATGCTGGCCGACTCACGTGAACCCCTCGGTGCAACGAGGCTTCTCGCAGCTTTAATGTTCTATCATTATGTTGTGCCGATGGATACGGATATTCACTAAGCGAGACTTCAATTAACGGGTTATGGGTAACACAGCAAATATTGGCGCTAGAGTATCTTCACGGCGACAATCTTAAGTTCACCAGCTATTGGCAGAACAACTTTTTGTTGGACGTCATCTTTAATGCCTGCGTCATCAATATTACATCTCTACATTGGTGAGGACTTTGGCTGGTGAGCGATATCAAAAGGAAACAGCAGGACGTAGCATCGGACTCGGTGTAGCACTTTACGCTAACAAAACTGCTATCAAATATCAGCTACCAGTAGTGAAGATGAACTCTGTTGATTAATTTCTCCTTCGACATCAATAACACAGCTTTGGCTTGAGTGATGTGGAATGACAACGCAGACACGCAATGTTAACACGGGAATGCTAACAATAAAGTTTATGGTGTTAGCTGTGACTTTCAAGTTGACAAGTTTTTGCTGAACAACGTACGCCCAAGGTTTCAAATTATAGAAGCCCAGTTTTAACTTAGAGCAATTACTCAGGATGTGATGAAGTATTTCCACAAATTGGCCGTGTTTTAGCGGTCAGGTGACGACCATGGCAATGATCTTTGGAGGGTCCTCTGTGCGACCGTGAGTACTGTAAACTACAGTAGAACACACTCAAGGCGACTATATTGGGTGAAACAAGTGTTAAGGTTACACTATATGGTGTTATTTCATGTTTATAGGACTCTAATTATTAGACTGGTAAAAAAATAATCGGTACAAACCGATAACTGATTTTAAACTTTGGAGATATAAATACATCGTTTGGCGAGCCTCTGAATCGATCTATATGTAGTATGGATCGGTCGATGTCCGGTTGAATGGTGATGATTTGGTAGGGTGACCAGGTGTCCGGATTTAGGCCGGACAGTCCGGATTTTTAATGCCCTGTCCGGCGTCCGGCTTGATGCTGCGTCGGACACGTATTTGTCCTCCTTTTTGAGGCACTAGGCTTGAAGAGCGGAGTTTTTTCATCTTTGCTGGGCTGCAGCGCAATAGCCAATCATAGACCCGTAAAAAATGCCCCCAACGCAGTAACATATCAAATGATTGGCTAAGAGCAACGCAGTAACATATCAAATGATTGGCTAAGAGCGGTGTCGGATACAAATCTGCTTATCATTGGTTAAAAAGGTAAACAAGGGTCCATGTGCTGCTGCGGCATGACATTGACAGAAAGTTAGCATCATGCCGAAACACAAGACCTCGTTTAATTCTGAGTGGATAAAAGAGCACAAATTTATAACGAAAAGCAGTCGAGACTCATTCCATGGCTTCTGCACACTTTGTCAATGTGATGTCGACGTAAGTAGTCAGGGGAAAGCTGCAATTGAACGGCATGCGGGTACGGATAAACATAAAAGTAATAAAAGTGCGGCAGGTACCTCTTCAAAGAGGAAATTTTTTCGTGAAGTGTCGTCGCCCCTGGATGACAAGATAACCGCTGCGGAGCTGTGCAAGGTGTACCATGCTGTAAAGCATCACCAGTCCTACAGAAGTTTAGACTGCGGCATGAAAGTGGGACCGGGGAGGACACTGAAGACACACAGACACTGAAGACAAGTCCCCAAAAGACTGAAGCACTTTAGAAATGCTATGCTTTTTGAGCAGTTGAATGTTTTCTTGTTTGTTTGTTTGTTACAATCTCCTTTGTTGTTTATATAAAAGGTTATTCAGGCTTTTTTTAAAAGCTTTTTTTTTTTAATTATATATGTTACCTGTTAATTGTTGTTTACATTTAAGTCCACACATGTTATGCTTTGTGGCACTGTGCACTTGAAAAGATTCATCTCAGTGGTCACTTTTTGAACACCACAATGTAATTGAATAAATACAAATAAAGTTAACAACACTTGACTTTAATATTTTTTCCTATTCAGCCACACAAACATCATCTTTAAACTACTCAAAATTGTACTATAAATAAGAGTACCAGAGTCCCATGTACACCATAGTAATTTATTGATATGCCGCATAATGTCCTCCTTTTTGGTATCATATGCCGCATAATGTCCTCCTTTTTGGTGTCATAGAAATGGTCACCCTATGATTCGGTTGATTGTAGATCTGATACAAAATATGGTCGTTCTAATCTTGCAAGACCTCTGTAATTCGAGAGTACCGTTCTCGTTTGCGACTGACAACGACAGAGCAACATAGGAGACAGAGAGTATAAAAACAATGCACCCCCGTATATTAAATCTAAAGTGTGCTAAACGTTTGGTTTATTCTTTAAAAAAAGAATGGTCAGTTGGATAAAAGTATTACCATTTTTTACGTTTGAAAAGCAGCAATAAAGTAGTGGCAGCACAATTAATCTGAGCACTCACCTGTTGTGACGACATCGAGACACTCAAGCCAGCGATGAGGGAGCTAAGGATGCTAATGCTAGCAGACCTACCAACTTGCAAGACAAGAGGACACTGATTTGACAAACTTCCATATCAAACCTAGCCACAACTCTGTGAGGTAATCACAGCGTCTACGTCTACTACACTGTTCATCGTGCTAAAGACCTAGCTCAGAGCTGGCAACCCTGAAAGTCAAGCAATTCCCTTTCTCCCGCCACACTTGACATTTCTTACATTTATATTTCACCCTTAACTATTCTATATTTCTTTTTTCATAATAATAAACTTGTTTCCTCGCGGCCTGTCGTAGTTTGAGTAATTCTGATTGACTTACCAAAAGAACCAATCACAGACCAATCCATAAATGATTGTGCCTAAATATAGCCATTCACAGAGGGCACCTTACAATGTAAACTAATCCGAAGCAAAGTAAGGCAGGTCTTTGCATCTTTATTTTTCACACATACACTTCAGTGCAGTGCACTTGGTAACTTTCTTAGTAAATCTAGAATCTTCCCAACTTCTCTTACTGACTTCCTTTCTCAAAAGCAACTAGAGACAAATCTAGCAATTTTTTTTGGAGACATGCAAGCGCGTAACACTCTAATATCCTTAACATACAAGCGGTGCTGCTGTGAGCCTCTGTCTACTGAATGTTTGCTCTTAGACAGCTTGTACTGAAAACACATTTTGTTGTACTTTTAAGTGCAATCACAATAAAGTCCATTCCATTCTTGTCAGAGCAGAGAGGAGACGCACACTCAGTCTGTGCAAAGCTGCCGCTGTTTCTGCCCTGGTTGAGATGTAAAATTTCATCACTGTCACGCTTCAAATAAAAAAATTCAAAAAGTATTTTTCATGTCAATGAGCGAGTCAATAGATTAGGTTCGTTTGTCAATATCTCTTGATCAAAATGGATACTCTAACATTTAACAATGTATAACAAATAAAAATACAACTAAACTAGGAATCAACAGAAGAAAATTAATTTACAGTTCTAATAATAATTTGCATTTTTAACTCACTCAACCTCTCTGTTTTAAGTTTATGAATTGCAATGCCTTGAATTTGAATTAGGTAGTGATGCTCAACCCTACGAATTATGTTAAAAAAAAAATGTATTTACAAGGTTGTAAAAAAAATTTTTATGCTACTATTAAATATATTTGATTTATTTCTAATAATCCTACTTTACGAAAATTCATTTACTACGATAAACGAGGGATGACGGTATTGTTGTGTAAATTGAGTTGGGCAGTTGTTACGGCCATCTACAGAACTGGAGTGTAACACAATGCCGACTGTTCGAAGTAACGGCAATACTGTAGTCGCAGTATTTTTCCCTTTTCTTTGTTAGTGAACCTTAAAATGTGTTGAAATCACAACAACATTAACCACAAAAGATGCATTGGCCTTGGCAGAAATCTACACGTGGTTTTGGAAGTGGATTCTAGCAAGCTTCCTCCATCTAATGCTGTCTGATGCTGTCACGCCTAAACGAGCACTGACAGGAGCATAAAGTTAGTGCCTTGGTTCTTGCGTTGCAGTCAGATCTCGCAGGTCCAATAACAGGTACAGCTGTCAAGTCACAGGATCAGCGCAAAGGCGACTTTTCACTCCTCTCCCATTGTTTGTACATGTAAGAGCGACGGGCACACTTGTATATATAGAAAGTGTTAATTGAGTTGTGATTGCCATTGTGTGCCTCATCGGGGGAATACACAAGGACCACCCTCCCACCAAGCCCCCCGCCCCCTCCATATCAATGTGAAAGTGTACCTGTGACACCTCGAGCTGCCAGATACTTCCTCTCCTTCCCGCTTGATAATTACTGCAACACAAACTCAATTAAAAGTACGCAGCTCTGAGACAAAGGAGATGAGTTTGATTAAAATTGAAATAAAAACACGAATTTGAGAATGCTGTCACTGGGATTGTCGGGCTTTCATTGGGAACAGCGACTGAACTCCAGACAAGGTCTTTTACTTCAAAGCAACACTGCAGACTAAAATGTTATTTTGAATGCTATTATGAACAGCATATTTTAGCAGACAGCATGCAAATATGCCCCCTAGTGGCTCTGTACAGCATGGTGGAGAAATGTCTTCCTAGCCTCTTGTCTACGCCCTTAGCCCCCGGTTTTGCACATTCACGTCGAACAAGTGGTGTCCAATTCTCTATCAAAGTTAAACGCCAAAGGGTTTATTGCCCTTAAGAGCAAGCAAAGTAGTATTATTAAATATAAATCACATATTTTAATAGCTTAGAGTTTTAAAAAACTGTTTTTGATTTTTTAACACTTAGCCCTTTTCCACCAAAAGTTTGGGAACTTTTGTTTCTTTGAACTATAGGTTTCTGTAGAAGTGT
This sequence comes from Entelurus aequoreus, assembly GCF_033978785.1. Classification (NCBI taxonomy): domain Eukaryota; kingdom Metazoa; phylum Chordata; class Actinopteri; order Syngnathiformes; family Syngnathidae; genus Entelurus; species Entelurus aequoreus. The sequence goes on from NC_084734.1 coordinate 40,659,810, forward strand.
GTGGTTTGTCTTTCCACCGCACAGGGTATTTATACAAATTAGGCTGATGACCTATGGAAGAGTGGTTTAGTTTATTTCCACACTGATACCATGTAAAATTTACATGGTATCAGTGTGGATCAGGGGTCCCCAAACTTATTTAGACTCAAGGGCCGCATTGGGTTAAAAAAAATTGGCCGGGGGCCAGGCTGTGTGTGTGTGTGTGTGTGTATAAATGTGTATACATATATATATATATATATATATATATATATATACATATATATATATATATATATACATATACATATATTCTTCACGCACTAATTGGCTAAAAGAGTGCGCACTTGCCGCACGCTCGCCCGACACTGCAGCGCGAGCGCGATGATGTCATGTTATCGATGGGAAAATGCATTTTTTGGCAATATGATTTGCCTGAGAAGCTAGGAGACCCCGAGAGTAACAAGCGGTAGAAAATAGATTAGAAAGGACACTTTTTTTTTTTAAACTTGGGAATTCCCGCGGGCCAGATTTTGGACGCTGGCGGGCCGTATTTGGCCCGCGGGCCGTAGTTTGGGGACCACTGATGTAAATAAACAGACAATATTAGGTCATATTTCTTTTACTAAAGTGCAGATGTATGCCAAACAAAGCAATAATATACACAACAGTATGATATAAAAACAAAGTGTACTGAATTGTTCATAAAAAGTCAGGCTTTTGTCTCGTGTTCAACAGTTAGAAAATTGTCCCCTCAGTAAATGATGAATTCATGAGTCAGGTGAGTCCTTTTGGTCCATTTTATCTGTAAATATCAATGTGTAAATAATAAATGTCAGTGTTTATCTCATGGCGATAACACAGACACATTGGATTTAGCATTAGCTTGTTAGCATTAGCATTCTGTTCACTCGGGTTAAGGCTAATAACTACACAAATGGAGTGTCACTGACTACTTTTACAACATGTAATAAAGTAAATAGTTAATATTTTATGTTATTTACCTTCGTTCCACTTGTGTACTTCCTCCTTTATTTAGACTGACCATACGTCCTCTTTTCCCCAGACATGTCCTCTTTTGCGGGGCTGTCCGGGCGGAGTTTCTTAAATGCCTCAAATGTCCGGCATTTTGAGTTAGGGTTGCGTGTATTTTCAATGTACGTTCAGGGTTAAGAAGGGGTTAAAAACAAAACAAATTGTGAAGGTGTGTGCACGCAGCAGCATTCATGAGGGAGGGGCAGAGACAGAGAGAGCGAGGGATTGATTGATTGATTGAAACTTTTATTAATAGATTGCACAGTACAGTACATATTCCGTACAATTGACCACTAAATGGTAACACCCGAATAAGTTTTTCAACTTGTTTAAGTCGGGGTCCATGTTAATCAATTCATGGTAAAGGGAGTGGAGAGACAGACAAGACACCCGGTTTGCTTGTTTTTTTTTATTGTATCGATTATCACTTTCCGCCAGTGTTTTGTTTTGTTTATATTTTCCGGGTCAAATTTCCGTCCCCGTTTATTGCGTTTTTATTTTGATTCACCAAAAGTTTTATCAATGACAAATACTGCCTCAGTTTGCACTCGGACAAGTTTACCGCGAGGGGCTGTCAAAATAAAGACTTCATGGTAAACACTAAGGTGAGTGTAAAGTCAACATTTTTAACTCCAGTAAATGAGTTATTTTAGTCTTTGTGAGTCCATGGAAACTTCACTTTTATCTCCCGCTGGATCCACATCGTTCGAGGATGGAGACAGGTTAGCTGTTAGCTTCAAGCTAACCAGCACCCGAGCAGACTCCTCCACCCCAAAAACATACTTTGCAGGTCAAAAAACGGGGCAATTGTTTACCTTTTGAAGTGTTCATGTGCGAGGAGTGTTCAAAAGGAGTCTCTCTTGAAGTGGCAGACAAGTTAGCATCGCTGACAGTGACGTCATCACCGTCATTGTTTACTGAAGCAGAGATGCTGACTGTGCGTTATGATAAACGCGCATGAATCGCCAGGCTCTGCTTTTTATCCATATACTTATCAGATTTAATTTTTTATTATCTATAGCAGGGATGTCAAAAGTGTGCCCCGGAGGCCATTTGCGGCCCACAGCTAATGTTTTAAAGGCCCACGGCACATTCTAAAAATACTATTAAAATAAACAAAAACATAACAAAAGTGAAATAAAAAAGCTTAAAGGTGAAATGTAATTTAGAAAAAGTTGCAATGTAAAGCTGTTTTTTTTCTTTCAAACTGTCATTGCTCAAAACATAATATTGAATCAAAATCAATGTTATTATGAATTATTGACCTATCCAAGGTTCCGGTTACTTCACATCAAATATTCCACTTTGAAAAATATTTTTGGTGGAAGATTTTGCATATTTTGTGTGTTTGCCATTAAAAACAAAGTTTTGTTTGACAAAAAAGGGCGGAAAAGAAACAAACATAAAAACAACATAAAAAAAACTAAAATATTTTGAAATGAGGGATAGATCTGAAGTTGATGTAGACTCCAGAGATTTAAGCGTTAAATATAAAATGTATGTATGACCTGGCACACCAGTATCATCATTTCATGACCCAAGCAAAACACTTTTTACACTTTTATACTGAAATAAATACACCTACAACTTATTAAATAAAAACATAGAAAAAACTACCAGCAGCGGTAAAGTTTAGATCCATGAAGGAAAGAAGAAAGTGAATGAATGTTTATAACTGAATACATTTACATATGCACACAATTTTTTTTTTTTTTTTTTTTTTTTTTAATGAATTAAGTAACGTTTTTGACAACCTTTTTCCAAAACACAATATAGAATGTGAGATATAACAGGATAATGCATACGTTTATAATTTTTTTTCAAAACGCTTACAAAAAAGTGGGACCCCAAAAAAAGTGGGACCCCCCATTTTTATAATTTGATGGGGTTCTGGGACCCCATTTTTAAAATTCCTAGCGCCAACACTGCTGTCTACAGAGGAGAAAAAATGCTTTATTTAAATAAATATATTATTTATAAAGCAAGTTCGAGTATCAGTGGCAAATTTTCAACTAGTCCCGGCCTTGGCGTGCTGCCCGCCTTGGCACGCATATATGTGTCCTCTTTTTGGGATTTCAGAATATGGTCAGCCTACTTTATTTCACATTTATCCAACAAAGTCAGAGTAGTAAGCAGATGAGGTTGCTGCCTCGAAGTCCAGCTGACTACTTTATATTCCTCTTTCAATACCTTTTTAAGAGTCCGTCCACTTCTCGGAGCTACGCGTACCAAATTCAAGTTTGTAAAAAATTATACACAACAAAAAACTGCATATAGTTTAAAAAACTACGGCAGAGTAAAAACACTGCAAGACAGTTCCACTGATCTGTGTTCTTCAGCATGCAGATGCCACACAAAGGTTTCTGAAAGTCGAAAGTTCCTTTGGTTTCGTTTGTTGTCAAGTTTGTTGTAAAAGAGACACACAAGAAATAAGAAATTAACAAGTTGTCCACACATACTCGGCAATAGCGAAAAATAAGTTTTAGGAAGGCCCCCAACTGTGCTCCACCTCAAAAGTACGAGGGACCTTCCAAAAGTCCAGCAGGAACCCAAAATAGTTCCTGAAGAACTAAATCCACCTGAGTAGTTTTTGGTGGAAATACAGGGGGAACTTTATTTACCCTGGTAAATGGGAAAGTTCCTGTAAAAGTTCCTATTATAACAGCCCTTTAGACTTGAACTAACACCTTTTAGTCACCTTTACACTCCTTAAATCTCATAGAGTTAAGTTGCCTGAGGCTGAGCCAATCAGTGGCCACGATCCAAAAGAGGGTGCCCCGATTGGTTTGGTCTCATTCAGTGGCCTTTTTTTTTTCTTTTTTTTATCCCCTTCTGCTCCAGTCCAGCCGCGTCAAACTCTAAATACATCCAAACATTTAATAAAGTCAAACACAAATAAGGCAACAAGAGTATCCTACACTTCTCTTTTGTAATGTAACTTTGTACAGCAGATATGGACATCTACATCAACAATATTTTTTCCCAAGCAACTGGACAGGACAGATTAAAAAAATTATAAAATAAACTTGGGATTAATTTGGGACATCCCACGAGCCAGATTGTGGATGCTGGTGGGCGGGTTCCGGCCCATTGGACGTAGTTTGGGGCCCCCTGCTCTGTAGAAAAACATAGTAAGTTGAAGATGTTTCTTTTGTGTTTTAGCTGTGCATACTGTGTGGTAACAATACGATAACCGAGATGTTACATGGAAACTGTTAATGGTGGCAAAACCTTTCGGCAAAAACCAATTCATTTAAAAAGTGTGCCGTGCCAAAAGCAACGTACAGCAGCCCTTCGTTTATCTTTGTTAGTTTTTTTCCATTTGCTTACACACATTTTTACTAACTGTGTGTCTTTTTTCAAAGGATTTACACACTTTTCCAAACACAGCATAACATTTTCTTAATTCCTAGATTAATTGCAAAATGACACACTTAGGTCAAAACATATGCCCATTCAGCAAAATAAAGCAAGCATTTGTAAAAATGCAGTTTTATCATCATCACACTCACACAGACTTCAAATGATAAGACACTATTGGAGTGAGTTACCCAGTATAGTAAAAACCACCTATTTTACTATAAGAAATCACAGGTTTGGGCCATTTTGCCCGACCTTTTTAGCATATGTGATGAATGATTACTGAAACTTGACAAAATATATTGGCAAATCCATAGCAATGGTCATTGTTTACTTTGAAGTGGGCCTATACATAAGGACCTAAGGAGAAAGTAAAAATATCCTGTAATCTTTTCAAGAACTGCTCAACAATGCTGCAAACTGAAAAATATTATTTTTACCACAGTCAGGTACAGTAACACATCACAGTAGTCAACAATGATATGCCGTACAAACTAAAATCTGAGACAAATAAAAAGGTTTGAAAAAAAACTGGCGATAAAGATGTGTTTATCACAATCCTAGTGTGTGTGCTGATTGATTGATTGATTGATTGAGACTTTTATTAGTAGTTTGCACAGTGAAGTACATATTCCGTACAATTGACCACTAAATGGTAACACCCGAATAAGTTTTTCAACTTGTCCACTTAAATTGATTCATGATACAGATATATACTATCAGATATATACTATCATCATAATACAGTCATCACACAAGATAATCACATTGAATTATTTACATTATTTACAATCCGGGGTGTGTGTGTGTGTGTGTGTGTGGGGGGGGGGGGGGGGGGGGGGGGGGGGGGTTAGGTTTGGTTTTTATCATCAGTCATCAACAATTGAGAACAGAGAAATGGACATTGGAACAGTGTAGGTCAGACTTGGTAGGATATGTACAGCAAGTAGTAGAGAGAGAGAGAGAGAGAGAGAGAGAGACAGAGAGAGAGAGAGAGAGAGAGAGAGAGAGAGAGAGAGAGAGAGAGAGAGAAGAGAGAGAGAGAGAGAGAGAGAGAGAGAGAGAGAGAGAGAGAGAGAGAGAGAGAGAGAGAGAGAGAGAGAGAGAGAGAGAGAGAGAGAGAGAGGAGAGAGAGAGAGAGAGAGAGAGAGAGAGATCAGAAGGCATAAGAAAAAGTATCTGCATTTGATTGTTTACATTTGATTATTAGCAATCCGGGGGAGGGTGTTAGTTTAGGGTTGTAGCTGCCTGGAGGTGAACTTTTATTGCGGTTTTGAAGGAGGATGGAGATGCCCTTTTCTTTTATACCTGTTGGGAGCGCATTCCACATTGATGTGGCATAGAAAGAGAATGAGTTAAGACCTTTGTTAGTTCGGAATCTGGTTTAACGTGGTTAGTGGAGCTCCCCCTGGTGTTGTGGTTATGGCGGTCATTTACGTTAAGGAAGTAGTTTGACATGTACAAGATGGGAAGGTGTGTGTAAAGCATTGTGTGTAATATTTAGCAAAAACTGTGAAGCAGAGTCTATGCCTATATTAGGCACATCTGCACAGTGGTTTTGTTTACTCTGTGTAGACTTTGTTAACTGTGTGAAAATTTTAAATTTAGTGTGTAAGCAATTAGAAAAAACTAATTGGTTGCAGGGCTGATCGTATAATTGCTTTCCAAAAAGTAGGAATTATTCATTGTAAATCAAAAAATTGTGCATCACTATAGCATAAAAAAACTGTTTGCGATCTTCTAAATCAGTTTTTAGCTTATTGCGAGCCTTGAGCCATATTGAGGTGGCTTTATGTCACTTTGTCCACGAGATGAGTCTTGTAGGCTTACATGATTATCATCACTTCATTGAATTGTTGTTCTTTATTTTCCCCATAGTAGTGTGTGTGTGCATGCATGTGTGTGCCTTTGTGTGTGTGTGTGTGTGTGTGTGTGTGTGTGTGTGTGTGTGTGTGTGTGTGTGTGTGTGTGTGTGTGTGTGTGTGTGTGTGTGTGTGTGTGTGTGTGTGTGTGTGTGTGTGTGTGTGTGTGTGTGTGTGTGTTTAGTTGACTTTGTGATGTTGCCTCTTAACTATGAGATATCAAGTTAATTTTAGTGTGGAGCTGGTTTTTGCCTGCATTAGTAAAAAGATCTGTCCTGCATTGAACTTGCTGTGCTTCTAGCCCTGTCTTGTTGACATACAACCACATCAAAAGTAGCGTGCCATGTTAAATCAAACGTACCGTAACGGTGTTGTAACGTACAGTACAGGTAAAAGTAATTAATTTAGATTACGCGTACTGGTAAAAGTAGCATATATTTGTGCTATTTATACAAAACATTGACACAGATATAAAGACGTATGCTTAGTGAGGCTGTGTGATAGACGCTATCAGCTGCTTAAATCTGTAATTAGATGTCACCATGGCAACAAGAGAGATTCTGGTTCTTTATAACAAGTCAGCATATCATGCTAGCTGTTGTTTTAGGTTATGGTTACTACATTGTGTAGCAGTAAAGAAACAATAAATCATCAAGGACAAAATAAAAGTTTGTTGCTGAGGAGGGTCCGACAGTGTCGTGAAACACCAGTCAAAAGTAGTAAACAAAATCAGAAACTATTATTCGGAAATAAGGTTATTATTTTATTTCTTCCATTGATTTCAAAAGCTTCTTTTGTGAATGTGGACTGGATACAAAAAGGTCCAATCATGCAGCTGTGGAAAAAAACATAAAAAACTCAACAACGCTCTCGTTTCCGGAGGAAGAAACTTTTAATACCTCGCTTTTAATGACGGCGCTGCAATTAGAGTGGCTGCATTTTTTTTCCTTTTTTTTTTCCTTTTTTTTTTTTGCTCTCGCCGCGAGTCACAGGAAAACAAATAAAGCGGCTCGATTTAGAAACCTTATTAGACTTTGGAGTCCCTGAGCAATTAAAGTATTACAAGTGAAGTGCCTCTGTAAGCCGCCGATGGAAAGCATTTGGAGGTGGTCTCTGCCTTACTGGTGGTCCGCCTTATCGTCCTCTTTGCACCGCTCGCCGTCGTTGTTTATGCACAAGCAGGCATGTCGGCCCCCCCACGCCTCTCCTCGTCAAGGACGACGTCTGAGGCCTGGCCCTCCATCCATCCATCCATCCATCCATCCAGCGCCGCTCGGCAGCGTTTCAAGTCCTTCCGATAAATACATTTCATCATTCATCCTTTAATCTCCTTTCGCCACAAATTGGCTCGGCTGCGACGATGCCCTCTGCAACGCAATCTCCCCCAATTTGATGTCTTATCAAATTACTAACCCAGAGGAAATTAATGGTCGCGCCATTGATGTAGTTTCACTTAGCCCCAAACACTACGCTCCTAATTGAATGATTAGATTCCTCTAGATTCTCTATCTTTGCGCTGCACTAATTACGGCAAAGGGCTCGCGTATCAATTCAACAAATAAAAGTAGGTCCAAAAAAAACATTAAAAAGATGTTTCAATCAGACATAATTGAATAATGATAATTGGCAATCATTAGAACAGGAGTGTTGCGACGACACGCATAATTCAATTGGGACACACGCAGGGTGCTGCTGTGCCACTAGGGGGGTGCTGAGGCTTTGAGGGCACACACACTGCCGAAAGAGAGAGGTTACGTGACTGAACTCCTTTGTGACCTTTAACTTTGTCTCCCATTTCTTGAACCTGACATTAAGACCCCACCCACCCGCCTTGTGAGCTCCTCCACTCCTCGGCAACAGTCGCCGGGGGAAAGTGTCTAATGACCCCGTATCAATATTTGGCTGTGGTCACGGGCTTTCAGCAGTGTTGTCATTTAAAGTGGATTAGCCTTCGCCTCAGCACGTTTCTTTTGGCCCGCCGCCAGAGAAACCAGCTTTGATAACAGGTTCCGTCTTGCTTCCTGTGTGTGTGTGTGTGTGTGTGTGTCTGTGTGTGTGTGTGTGTGTGTGTGTGTGTGTGTGTGTGTGTGTGTGTGTGTGTGTGTGTGTGTGTGTGTGTGTGTGTGTGTGTGTGGTTTTAGGGAAAATTCTGCAGTGTGTCAACTACACAAGCGGGCTAGTTGCCCTGCGGGATATCACGGCGGATAGGGGGACGGGGCGACCCGCCTGGAAAGCGGACCTCGGCGCAACTCATAACAGCTGCTCTGTGAATTTGATTGACGATTTGCAAGTTAAATAACGTGTAGGTCGTTTGTCTAATTGCACCGTGGGTAGCACAGGAGGGGCGTGTCCAGGCCTGCTGTGTTTTTATGTCTACATTAACCAAAATGCATGCTTGTATTTACTCAACGATCAGCAGAGTTTAATAACCAATATTGCATCTTTGCCCCAACTGTCTTCATTTAAAGCATATTTGCTCGCCCAAATAACACATCTCACTATTGTTGCTTCCCAAAAACAGTAAGAGCTGCCTTTACTTTTGACACCAGCTAAGGAATAATATTGCTGTGCTGCTCTTTACACAACATTCCTGGATTCCAGATTCAAACCAGCATCTGCTGTGTCGGACAATAACAATTGGTTCCAACACAACAGGCAGAGAAGTTAGTGTATACCAGGGGTGTCAAAGTCAAATGGACGGAGGGCCAAATAAAAAATTTAGCTACAAGCCGAGGGCCGGACTGTTCGAATGTTCATTGAAAAATTTTTAAATGACGCATATAGTCTAGTGTTTCCTCCCTAAACACGTGAACCTACTGAAAACCTAACAAATATATTCCAATATGATCAGATAAATAAAGCAATATTTTCTTATGGCTCTGTCAGTAATCTTTAATTTTCAACAGACACAAAAGACAAATTTCCTTTATATAAAAATCCCCATAACATGAACATTAAATGAAAGAAACCGGTATTCAAGGCACCATCAGTAGCCTATATTTTCTATTTTAGCAAAAGTGGGCTAAATTTACTTCAAAGAAAAAAACAATAATAGCAATTTTCTATCATCCACTCAACTGAAATATTTTTAAAATATAATTAAATTGAAATACAATAAAATAAAGTGCAAAAATCTATAAATCAAAAACAACACTTTGTTTAAGGAGAAGTAACATGCAGTGAAAACAAATATTAAACTTTAACTTTTAAACTTGAATTGAGTAAAAACTCTAAATATGTGATTGCACAGTAATGTTCACATTAAACCCCCCTCCTCCCTCCGTGGGAGGGAGGCGCGTTGGGTGCCCGAAACCCCCCGCTGGTTTCGGCCCGAAACCCCCCGCTGGTTTCGGCCCGCCCCTTGGCGCGCGTGGCACGGCGGGCTCCGCGACCCGACGGCTGGCCCTCGTGGCTTGACGGCGGGCGCGTCCCGACGGGCCGCGCGTAGGGGTCAAACGCAGAAGTCTCAGGGCCTCGTGGTGAGGGGGTGGCCTGCGGGTTTCGGCCCGCTTGACCCCCCCGCTCCGCTTGGCGCGCGCGGCACATGACGGGTTCCGCCACCGACGCTCGGGCTGCAGCCCGACGGTGGTGCGGGCCCGGCGGTGACGCGCGGTTTGGGGAAACAAAGCAGAAGTCTCGGGGCCGGGTTTCGGCCCGCCCCCTTGGCGCGCGTGGCACGGCGGGCTCCGCGACTGACGGCCGGGCTGCAGCCCTTCGGCCGGCAGGCGCGTCCCGGCGGGCCGCTCGCCCCCTTTCGGAACCTTGGACCGGCATCCGCTTGGTGCGTGTAAAAGATCTGCGGTCTGCGGGCCGGTTCTAATAATAAATCAAGATCATCCCAAGGGCCGTAAAAAACCTTCTCGCGGGCCGGATATGGCCCGCGGGCCTTGACTCTGACATATGTGGTGTATACCTTCAAAACCCAGTCCCGACATGATGGTATTCACCGTTTATTACGACACTGATGTGAAACTGGTATCACGATTTTTGTATGATTTTGTTTTTGACGTACATTTTTGAGTATTGTACGGCCAAAAAATTAATGTAACAAACTCAATCAATCAATTAATAAAAGATTAATTATATAGCTCTTAATCACAAATGTCTCAAAGGGCTGCACAAACCACGACATCCTCGGATCTGATCCCACATCAGGGCTAGAAAGAGCTCAACCCAATGGGAACAATGTGAAACCTTGGAAGGGACCGCAGATGTGGGACCCCACCCCACCCTTGGGTGACCAATACAATGAATGCCAAGTGGATACAGTTAATAATGTGAGAGTCCAGTTCATAGTGGGGCCAGCGCAGAAACATCACCGACTGATGCATAGAGCAGTGGTCCATCCCGGGTCCCAACTTGGAACAACTCGCGCCTCCTCCGTGGAAACTGATCCGTGGTCACCTAAAAACCTCTCCACGTAAGAGAGGGGGGCAGAGCAGAAAACAGAGAGGGCAGATCAACTGGACTAAAAATAGGTCTAGTTAAAGACTAGGTTGTATAAATACGTTTTAAGATGGGACTTAAATGCTTCTACTGAGGTAGCATCTCTAACTGTTACCGGGGGGGAGCATTCCAGAGTACTGGAGCCCGATTAGAAAATGCTCTATGGCCTGCAGACTTTTTTGGGGCTCTGGGAATAACGAATAAGCCGGAATTTTTGGACCAAAGGTTTCTGGACGGAATGTAGGGTACAATACAATCAGCAAGATAGGATTGAGCTTCACCGTTTAGTACTTTATACGTAAGTAGTAAAACCTTAGTCGCATCTTAAGTGCACAGGAAGCCAGTGCAGGTGAGCCAGTATAGGCGTAATATGATCAAACTTTCTTGTTCTTGTCAAAAGTCTAGCAGCCGCATTTTGTACCACCCGTAATCTTTTATTGCTAGACATAGGGAAACCCGAAAATAATACGTTACAGTAATTGAAACGAAACGTAACGAACGCATGAATAATGATCTCAGCGTCAATGGTGGACAAAATGGGACAAATTTTAGCGATATCACGGAGATGAAAGAAGGCTGTTTTAGTAACACTCTTAATGTGTGACTCAAACGAGAGAGTTGGGTCAAAGATATTACCCAGATTCTTTATCGAGTCGCCTTGTGTAATTGTTTGGTTGTCAAATGTTAAGGTGGTATTATTAAGTAGTTGTCGGTGTCTAGCAGGACAGATAATCAGCATTTCCGTTTTCTTAGCGTTAAGATGCAAAACGTTACCGGATATCCATTGTTTAATTCCATTTTGACACGCCTTCAGGTGAATACAATCTGGCATGTTGGTCAGCTTTCGGGGCATGTAGAGTTGGGTCTCATCAGCATAACAATGAAAGCTAACACCGTATTTGCGTATGATGTCACCGAGCGGTAGTGTTTAGTGCACGACCAAGAACCGAAACATGTGGAACTCTGCACGTTACCTTAACATACGCCAAGGGAAAGTTGTTATGGGAGACACACTGCATCCTGTCAGTGATATAGGAGTTAAACGAAGTAAAGGCTATGTCTGACATACCGATACGTGTTTTGATACATTCTAATTGAATGTTAGGATCTGTTTGCCTGTGAGTCATTCCACAGAATCGAGTGCCCAATCAAAGAATCCCATGCGTTTGTAACTCAGTCTTTGTGCTTTTTTATTGAGCACACTGCAGCACCCCCCGCCTACCCAAAAGGGACAAGCGGTAGAAAATGGAATGGGACCAAAAGAAAATTGCAAGTGCCAGCACTTTCATACGGAAGGTGAGAAACACTATTAAATTCAAGAACAACACGGTGCTGGGGACGACTTCCGGGCGCGCTGACATCAAGAAAGGTAGCGGCTTTCAGCCTCCGTCACCTTCGCCATCAACCAAGCACAAGCTTCCATTGCCACGGGAGTGAGATTCTCCCCGTCTCTTCTTATCCCCACACTCCAAACACCATAGAGGCTGTGCGCCCGCTCTCCGGAAGGCTGGAAAGGTGGAAGCTGGAGAGGGAGGATCCGCTTCTCATGCATACGCCGCCAGCCCTTCCTGTGATTCCGCCACAGACGCCGCCGCCACTTCCTGTAAGGCCGCCACCACCTCCTGCAAGGCTACCACCACCAGCTACTCCAGTGGGTCAGATGCTACCAGCTACTTCAATGGGTCCAAGTCCACCAGCTACTTTAGAGGGTCCAGTGCCACCAGCTACTCCAGTGGGTCAGATGACCCCAGCTCCTCCAATGGGTCCAATGCCACCAGCTCCTCCAGTGGGTCCGACGCCGCTTCCAGCCTCCTCCAGCACCGCAGCCAGCCTCGCCTTGTCTCTAGCTCCACAACCAGTCTCGTCTCCTGCTACGCAGCCAGTTTCAGGGAAGTTCGCTATATGAGACAGTTACTTTGTGATTAGTTTTGGTTATCTTTGATTAGGTTGTTCTGTTTTCTGCTGAGCTATCTACTAAACATTGCCCTGGTTAGCTTTTAGCTTTCCGTGTGCTTTCAGCGCCACATTTGTTATTTGCCTTCTTGAAGGATCAAAAGACTACCCTTACCTGCAAGCTGTTGTTCCGCATCCTGGGGAACACAAACCTTCGCTTCGACGCGACCTGATTGCGACAGTATCAATAGTACAGTAGTGTGAGCCACTAAATGAGACCAAACCAATCAGAGGGCACTGTTCAGTGTCATGGCCACTGATTGACTAAGCCTCAGGCAGCTTTACTGTATTGCAGGGGTGTCAAATTTATTTTCATTCTGTGCCACATACTGTAGCAGTTATGGCTGCACTCAGAGGGTCGCTTGTAACAGTGGATTTATATGAAATGTATAATTGCCTCACAATTACACAATTGCCTATGTATTTGATTATCTTAATAGATTGATTGATAACTGGGGCAGCAAAAGGGTTAGTGCTGGTTATAATGATAAATAAATGGGTTATACTTGGTTCCCAGGGTGTGCCCCGCCTTCGGCCCAAATGCAGCTGGGATCGGTAAAAAGTGATTTTAAAGGTTTATTCATCCATTTCATTCATCATTTACAATTATTTCTCATTGATTTTTGCATTTAAAACTGTAATTATTCTCCATAAATGTGTTTTGTGTTCATATGTTTGGGTGTTTGGAACAAATTCATATATAATATTTACTTGATTTGGTTTTTGTAAGTTTTAATCTTCATCTGAGGTTTTGGAAAGGAATACTAACAACACCGACATAGTGTACTCCCGTAGCCAGGCTTAGAAAAAAGCTTAAAATGCCAACTTGTACAGCCTGTGTAGACGTGACAAATAATGTACAATGTGAGCCAATCAAGTAATAATCATAATGCATCAAATTCCTTATACAGTGTAGTGTTGTGTCGTTCGCGAACGATTCGTTCGAAAGAACGAATCTTATGAGTGAACGTACTGAACCGAATCACTTCATGAACTGATTCGTTCATTTCTCAGTTCAGTTGAGCTCCGCCGCGACCATGCCGGTATGAGTGGAACTGGCGCATTCTGTGACTCACTGAACCCTCGACGTCGGCGAACGACGCAGCCAATGAGAGGGCGGGGGGAGGGACTGAGCGAACGATTCGTTCACCGCGGATTAACGACATGAATCACTCAGTGAACGACAACGCTCTCGCTCTCTGCTCTGCTTGCCCCAAATTGGGGCAAGCAGAGCAGAGAGCGAGAGCGTTGTCGTGTAGGGCAGGCTGTTTTGAGAAGATTTAAAATAAAAATAATAACTGATGTATGTACACATACATAGGCTATTATTTACACAATTTCGCTCTCTGCTCTGCTTGCCCCAAATTGGGGCAAGCAGAGCAGAGAGCGAGAGCGTTG